>NW_019417027.1:0-54969 GCF_000390285.2 Anoplophora glabripennis | reverse complement strand
AAAATAAAATCCAGGTCACTTGTAGTTCATTTTTACATACTAATTGGTGTTTATGCATTAAATTTTTTCTCGACTGGACGCCATAATCTCTTTTATACCATAACAACCTCTTATAAAGGTTTCAAAACCACAAATAGTTTTCTCTTTCAAGAACCCAGGGCCGGTTTTTACAAAATTTCCAGTTGCAAACATCAAATTCCCTGACTTTCATGAATATTTTTAAAATTCCCTGACTATTCCCTGTTTTTTAGGAAGAATAACAAATTCCCTGACTTTTCCCGGTATTCCCGGTTTTCCCGGCTGCTACGAACCCTGTTAATTAATTATTGAAATAATGAAGTAATTGTTAAAAAGCCAGCAACAAGTATAACGTCAGTATGATTAATGAAGCAAAAAATTAAGGTATTACATGAAAAATACTGTAATATTAATTATTAAAATGACGATAAATGCAAAAAAAATGTAAATTAAATAAAAACTAAACATTTAAAGTACTATTTTGCTTCTAAGGCAAAAATGACTATAATCGTGTTTATTTCATCAAGTTACCCCAGATTAAGTATAAAATAAATTTTGTACGTGGTCCAGAAGCTGAGATAACTAAGATTTTGTAAGTGCGAGCCATTCAGACTCCACGTCATCAGTTTTCAGAGCGAGCGTGCGCCGCTTCCCCCTACTTCTCCGTCTGGGCCAGCTGACGCACTCAGCGCTTGCACGCTTTAGTTTATTACTCAAATACTAAAAATCAAGTAAACATATCCTATTTTTTTTTTTTTGAAAATATAAGTATTCAATATTCCATCAAGCGCGCATCGCTGTAAAATGTTAATTGGGTTCTGATTTTTTTTTTTTTTAATAAAAAAAATTATCGCCTCCAGGTCGTAGAAATTTTTTTTTTTAAATTAGTGAAAAAATGTCAGCAGTTTCTTTCTTTAAAAGTCATTTTCATAAAATAAAAATTGAAATAGTTATTTAAAAAAAACATACCCAAAAAAGTGCAACTTTTTCAGTCACTTTTTGAAATTAATAAAATCGTCAACATTTTTTAACAGCATGATAATATGACTCTTTACGAAGAAAATAAACCAAAAATAGTTACTGTAAGGCTATCCGCTGAGAAGATCTAGCCAATTTTCGAGAGTGCCTTTTTTTCAAAAAATCAATATATCTTGAAAAATAATTCATATTTTTAAATTTTTCAAAAATGTACTTTTTTGGCTTGCCGTGGGCTATGCTTACAGTAAATAGCAAGTAAGGGAACGTAAATGTAAAAGAGTTATAGAAGAAGAGAAAAGAGAAGATTTTTAACGGTTTTTTCGATATATCTCGAAAAGTAACAAAGCAATCGATACTTACAATCATTCGATAGATCTTTTTAAAACCTACAACTTTCTCAATTAAAATTTTTCAATCGGTTCTATATTTTTTTAGTTATTTTAGAAAAACCTTTTTTTGCAACTTTGCGATTTTTTTTAACCGTGTTCGCCATTTTGGATCGAATTTAAAGAACAAGAAACTCAATTTAAAATTTAATTTTCTATACGGTCATATTTTTTTTGTCCAGGTAATAATTTCTGTAAGCATTTCTCTATAATGCTTGGACTATATGAGAGCGATTTTAAATTCAAATAACATATCAAACTTCGACGGTGAAAAATTCCACGACATTTGGTTATTTTTCAAATAATGATAATAATTCAAGCGATCAAGTTATCCTTGAACTAAACAAAATGTTTACACGGCCTTCTTCAACTATTTTTCGCAATTTGAAATAAATCGTTCATTGTCACTAATTTTGACCTTGCTTCGAAAATGGAACACGTGTACAGCAAACATTTTTATTATTATCACAACGTGATCCGCCATTAAAGCGGGGCCAATCACTTTATATACACCCAGTACAATTAGATCTAGTACATTTGACAAATGACAACTTGGCAATCTTTTGTTTTCAAGGCATGCTTTGTTTATGCTGCAAGTTAACCGAGAAAAAAATTAGTAAGGTTAAACTGTCGTCGCACAAGATTTCGAAGCGATTTCCTGCAAGAATAATCTTTGGGTCATATTTTTAAACAAAATTTTGGTACTCTTGGTACCATCAAGGCAAAGGATTTTTTAATCGTAATTACCCGACACCCAATGAAAAAATGCCGTATTAAGGAAATAAAATTAATTAATTTTCCTCTTTCGAGAGACTTTTTTAATTTTTTAACTTGCCTCGGCCGCACATTGACGATCTGGGCGTTGTTGCACTTGTCCCTGAAGTCCTTGGGGTTGTTGGCAAAGCTGTTGCACTTCTGGCAGAAGATGTACCCGCAGCTGTTCAGGTCCTGGCACTGCCCGATGGCGTTCTCCACGACGGAGGGCTTGCCGCACCGCGGACACTTCATCAACGACTGGTTCTTGTTCAGCTCGCTGGCGATCTAAAAAAAAATCGACCGTGGGACCGGAACGTTGCGCTTCGCGCCTTCTCGATACTCACGCTACAGAAATAATAGAAATTCTTCGAGTCCAGGTCAGTCTCCGCGACGCTGTCTTCCTTCTCGGGCGATTTCGGTGGGGTTATCCTGTAGTTCTCCTTCGAGCTCTTGTGCGCGTACAGGAACCTCCTGTACCTGTCGTACGCATTCACGTCCAGCCTCAGACTGTCCTTTAGCGAGTGGGAAACCATCGACAGTCTGTATAAGTCCCCGTCCGAGAGGTGTCTGAAGATGTTTGCCACGATGATGGTGTTCGAGAACACTTTCTTGAAGAGATCCCGTCGCGGGGTAACGAAAAGGCACTTCTTGGCGGGCGTGGCGGTTTTCTCTAGATTCTGCTTGAATTTCTGTGGAGTCAACGGTTTTTTGCACGGTTCTAGAGGCGGCAGGTCGGGGTATAGTATGCCGTAGGCTTCCTTGTTGAGGGGGGACTGCATGTTGATCTGCGAGAAGTTCTTCACGAAACTGCTCGTATTGGCTCTCTTCGGCGTGTCCAGGACATCCCACGCCTGTTTTTTGGGGGTGTTGGGGGCCGACCTGAATTTTTTCCTACCGTACTCATTGTTTCTGCATATTTTAATTTCATGGTAAGGCTTTTCTGTACTTCCTAGGTCAATTACGAGATCTGCGAAAGCGAAAAAACGTATTTTACCTTTAAATTGCGAAACATCAATGTAAAAATGCCAAATTTAAGCAAATCTTAAATAATTAACGAGCCAACTGACCTTTTTCATCCTTACTATTATTCTCTTCAGTCTGAATGTGGAACTTCTCCAGGTGGTTCAACAACGACTCGTTGAAGGTGCTGGAGAAAGGCGGTGACAAGGGGCACGCCTCTATAACGTCTGTCAGTTTCCTCGCACTGCAATTCTCCAAGAAAGAGGCCTTTCTCTTCCTCGACTGGGGGTACAGCGGGGTGGTGTTGCTGCCCGCATTGGGGGTGCTCTCGAATAGTGACCGAGATGAATCGAAGCACCCAGATTCGGAGTTCTGCAACGAACTCGGCGTGTTGTCCATCTTGAAAATAGTATTAAAATAAGTTATTTACAAACGGGATAGTTTATAGTCCTTCCTAGACTGGCGAGTGGCGAAAGGGGGCTCGTTAAACAAATAACAACATACACACTAAAATGGCGCCACAAGCTCGAGTCGCACTTCGGCGCCACTTTTCCCCGATTATTACACCATTATTGCGTTCTGGGGGACCGCGTCGATTTCTTTGACAGTTTTGAGAATCAACAAGTTATGCTTTTAATTTTTTTGGATTTTCAATGGAGAAAATGATTGCACTATACAATAATTAAAATGCCAAATGACAGAAGACGGAAGAGAAAGAGATAGACATAGACAACCTGAGTTACATCGAAATGCTATTGGAATTGTAACGAAAAATAACTTTCTATTAAGTTAACATCGCGCAGATCCAAACACTTCTTGAACAAGTAAGTATTTTTATATGTTTAAACTTTCATTTGGATAATTGGAATTGATTTGTATATTTATATGTAAACTTCGGGGTTACATCGAATGTCAACTAATTAAAAATGGAGGCAATTTTAAACTTAGTAACAAAGAACTGATTCTTTTATTGTTGAATTGTATTTTAAACTTTACAATTAACGACCCTTGAACACAAAAATTTCTTCAGTGCTATTATTAGGAATACATTTCGATGAAGTTATTATTTCACACTTCTAGTCTAGTGGGTTATGGAGGAGATGAACGTATTTTAGCAATTGTTTCTTAATTTATTTGTTGACAGTTGAATTTGTTTTTAACGTTTGCTGTTTTCTGTTCAGTTCTGTTACATTTTAATGGTTTGAAATGCTTTTTAATAAGTATTTTAATTCTACTTAACGTAAGAAACCCGTTTTTAAGAAGAAGGCAACGTATTTTTACAATTTCCGTTAACTATAAGGTGAGTTTTATTGGTATTTTTATATTTTTTAAATAACATTCGCGTTTCGGTAATTTCAAAATTGATTCTAGATTTCTAGACATGTCGATGCCGATTAAAATAGCCAAAGCATAAAGCCCATAATTTAAACTATTTTCTTTCGACAGACACTTGTGCGTTACGTCACAGTTGGCGCTTGTCCTCATTGGTCGACAGTCGACGCCATTTTATATGGACGATTCGTTTTGTAGTGAAAACGTTTAGTTTTTAATAATTTCTGTGTTAGTTTACAAAAAAAATACTAATGATTCTTAAAACAACACTAAATTCATTTATACACGTAAGTTTTCATAAACAATTACACCAGAATTAGTGGCAGTTTCATACAGTTATTGTTCGGAAAGTCTGCAATTCCACTGCAGTATTTTTTCGACTTGCAAATTTGTACCCCTATAACCGATTTCCGGGTAGTAAATCTAGCTGTATTAGTGAAAATAGTGGTACCCTGTGCTTTTTTCCGTGCAAAACGGTCTGTTTGTAGAGAAAAATACAAATTTTCAGTGAAATAATTTCGATTGGGTTTGTTTATTGTTTATAACAAATTGTTGAAGTGAAAGGTACGTTGAGAGGTGCTAGATCCGCTACCATTTTGCCGTTTTATGCATTAAAATCGCACATATTTAACGAAATTGGGCCGAAAAATGCGAAAAGTAGGTCACTGTCTAGGGTTTTTTAGCTTTTCCCACTAAAAAACCCGATCGAATGTCATTTTGTTTTGTTGTTGTCAAAGCCCCAAGACCTATAACCCAGCCGAAATCATATTTTGTGTACTAATTCCGTATAATTGTTTACAGAAAACTAAAACGGTCTCTCTAAAAGACTGCGATAAACCGGAGAAAGTTTAATTTTCCCGGGAAACCAAGTGAAATAATGTGCCCTAACCTAATTGTTGTGTGGAAAAAATTGTAGGTAGTTTTTTGAGAGTGATCGAATGCCTGAGAAAATGTCCACGTCCAGCCAGAATAACGGAAAGAAGAGTTCGAACAGCTCTATCGTCAACACCCCATCCAGCACACCCCTGACGGGCATCGCCAACGGGAACACCCAGGCCAACACGCAGGGCTCCCCTCCGCCCAACAACAACGCCCCCAAATATGGTCAGTCTACTTTACGCTTTGCTATTCGCTTGTTGCCTAAAAATGCCCATTTGGGTCCGAAAAG
Organism: Anoplophora glabripennis; assembly: GCF_000390285.2. NCBI lineage: Eukaryota > Metazoa > Arthropoda > Insecta > Coleoptera > Cerambycidae > Anoplophora > Anoplophora glabripennis. Next base: position 49,371 of record NW_019417027.1, on the reverse strand, counting down.
CTTGCTATTGGAATTTATTTCGTTTCACATTCACTGTGTCGATTTTATTAGGTTTGAGGTTGATTTTTCACCTCCTGCCAACGTATCCACTAGCTTTTATTTGTCTTAATTTATTTTTGCCCCCGAAAGCGAACCTTACGAAAAAAAGCCAACTTATTTTTAACAAAGAAAAATTGTTGTATTTGTTAGCTAATCCAAATTAACTTATTTACTTACATATCCTTGAATAGAGCCATTGTATTTCTTGTGTGTAGGTTGGAACTGTTTATTTTTTTGGAACTGATTTATAGTCTTCGATTTTGATACAAGAATTTGCCAATGTAGCAAGTTTTTTTATAAATACGTTGCACTTCATGACAATTTGTGCTGACTGCGTGTTTACAAATTCTTATGACATGTTTATATGTTTTCTTGCCCAATTGTTATATAGAATGTCCCAGGATTATGTATACAGTGTGACCTATAAAGTTTGCATCCTATGGGAAAATTTTTTATGAGTTCTATTTTAGGAAAATTTGACTTTGTCAATCGTTTTTTGCTTAAAAAATATTGCTCTGTAGCAGCCTCTACATTTGAATATGTTAAAGGTAGAGTAACAAACTCTGTTTTTTTTTTAAATTATCATCATTTTCAAATACTTACCATCGTATCAACCAAACAAAATATCTTTTACATTGTTTTAAAAGTAAAAAATGAATCATATTTTTTATTTTCGTTCATTAATATGTTTCAGAAATAGTCATAAATTCAGTTTTTGACTGTTTTCGTTGGATTGTAACGTAAATGATATTTTGACACTAAACTTATGAGGGTAACAATTTGATAATGTATTTTGAACGCCGTAGAGCCACCACCGTACGGACACATCAATTACTACGACGTTTAGAAGTAGCAACAAATTTTTTTAACATATTTTGAGCACCATAATATGTTTTATTAATAACAATAAATTGTATTTGAGTTTTTCGGTGGATTCTAATGTAAATAATGCTTTGACAGTAAAGGAGTAACAATTTTTTTATAAACAATATTGCAATACATTTTGAGCACTTTAGAGGTACAACAGATTATGTTCTTCAGTTTTTCGATTTGCTCTAAAGTAATTCCTTGGAAGCAGCAAATTTTTTAAACAATTTGGCAATATTTTTCAGCGGCTTCGCAATATATTTGGAGCACAAATTCTATTTTTGACTATTTTCAATGAACTCTACCAGAAAACATTATTTTTCTAAAACTGTTAGCAAAAGTCTACATTTTTGTTAAATTTTCAGCTGACAAAGCGAGTCTTTTTTGTCATCTAGCTGCAAAATATTTTTAATATCTAGAACGTCAAAGTCTTTTTCATTCTAGAACATAACAAATGTCAAAATAATTTGACATATTTTTAAAACTTTATGATTTTATTAATTAAACAGTAATTATTATAAACAGGAGCGTGCGGTGAGTTAAATTTATGCCAGATCCAGAGCTGTCGGTTATTGTAGCTTTTAGGGTGTTCAATGAGGCTGCTAACAATTTATTTGCGATTGAAATTTGTATAGAATCTTCAGTATATGTCTTCGCTACCATACTAGAACGTCGTTCCTATATCGTTTAATTGTGGTAATATCGGCCCCTGCATCAGCTAACAGAGTGGCGGAAGAACGTCTAAAGTAGTGCCCTGTTTAAGTTTTCCGGATGAGGCAAATTGAGATAATGCCATTTCTTTTGGCACATTCCTTATTCTGTTGTCGCCAACCACTCGGTTAACACATTTTCCCTGACATACTTCACAAAAAATCTTCCAACTTGTAGTAACTACCGGATGTAAAGCACAGTATTTACGGTATATCTTCATTTGATCTGGACTTGAACTCACAAAACATCTCCGGGGTAGGTGTTTTGGTATCGGGAATTCTTACAATAATAATTAAATCTTTGTCTTCTATATCTTCGATTGCTATCTTTAGTAGTTCGTCTCTTCTCAAAGCTTCACAAACACCAATTATTAAAATGACCTGAAAAGTTGTCCAAAATTAGTTAAATCAATGGATTTATATTAATTTGAATTAACTTTTCCAGCAGAAATCAGGTGCTTCTTGCAAAACTCTCTCAATTTCTTCTTTTGTTGGAATTCTGGACTTTTTCGGACAGTATCCAACCGATCTGCTTTTCAAATATGGTATTAGTTTCTTAAATTTTCTGAAATTTAAATTTTTTTGGCATTCAGTGTACTTTTTGACATGGAATATACTTACCTAAACGTCGAAGGTTTAATTTTATTAATTTTATGTTTGAAATATGCCAGTAATACCGCTTCGGACACTTTTTGAATTTCCTTCGAACTACACCACCCTTTGAATTCATTGTAGGCAATCTCGTACTGTCTCGATGATTTTTTGAGGATTAATTGCGAAACAGCACTTTGTGTTGCTTCCAATGCTTCCCCTGGTAAATGCTCGTCTTCACTTTCCGAGCCCATTTTGAATTAAACACTCTTAGAATAGGAATTACAATAATTCTGACACCACTTTTTCAGACAACTAATTTTTATCGTTTATTAGGTTGCTATTGTTATGATAGTCACCGCGCCTAAACCGTCTTGATTCAAACATGGTACAAACGATTTCAAATATAAATTAAATTGTTGCATATAACGCAATTGTCTTATTTTATTCTCGAATGCATATTTTGCCTCGCTAAGCTCGGAAAAATAACTTCCATTCTTGAACGCAAAAGTACCATTTCGCGTTCTAGATGCAAAATTGACTATTTTATTCCATTTAACTAATGTATTTTTTATTATTCTTAATTGACAAAATTAAAATGTAAAAATTTTTACAGTTTCTGAAAATAAATTTGCCTTTTTCCTCACATATTTTTTTTTAATTTTTTTTATAACAGACAGCTCATTTAACAGAATATAAATAGGGAAGGTAGCTTTTCAAATTGTTTTCAACGTCAGAAATGAGACTCCGCCACTTGGTTCGTTTTTATTTTTTGCGAATTCTCTTATCAGTTCCGATCCCCTTCGGCAGGTACGCTGGTCCCGAACAGGATCTTCGTGGGCGGCATATCCGCCAACACCACGGAGAGCGAACTGATGCAGCTCTTCAGCAGTTACGGCACCGTCAAGGCGGCCAAGATAATCCAGGACCGGGCCGGCGTCTCTAAGGGCTACGGTTTCATAACCTTCGAGAGCGAGGACGACGCCAAGAGGCCGCTGAGGGAGGCCGAGAACATCGTGCTGCGCGAGAGGAAGCTCAACATCGCGCCCGCCATCAAGAAGCAGGTCAGTGACATTTTTTTTTACAGGACGTTAGAATAGAAGCCGAATCCGTCGATGAAGTGGACATTTTTCAAAACGTCCATATTTTTTCAAAGGTGTATTTGATGTTTTTTTTTTTAAATTTTATTTGTTGGTCTCCAGCCATTTCTAGGAATTTTTTCATTTAGGTACAGTTTGATCCGGGGGTCAAAAGTGACCTTTGGAGGTCACCTGAAGGTCAAATGTTTCTTTCAGAGATTTACGGGCTAGTATCTCGTTGGGATAGCCAGATTTGAAGGTCAACTTTTGTTTTTGAAACATTTTAATCACTGTTTGACCTGTAGAGGTGACCTGAAGGTCATATGTCTCTCCCAAAGGTTTTAGGGCTGGTATATCATCTAGATAGCCCGATATCACGAAAGTGACCTCTATAAAAGTTGTCGAGGTCATAGGGGGTCATCACTAGATGACCTTGGACTTGACATTGATGGTCATGGTATTCTGCTGACTGAATGCAGGCGATGGTGATTATGGTGACCTTAGACTTAGATTTCAAGGTCCAATCCAGGTTATTTCATGATCGACCATTTGACCTCTGAATAATCTCTTGAACAAAATTGCTTTGAAGTCAAAAAATCATATTCGGACGTGAAAATTTCTTCTTTCCGGGAATCTGGCATCAAAGATGGGGATTCCTACTAGAAAAGCGAACGTTGACTTTCAAACGACCTTGAAAATTACTCCCAAGGTCACCAAGTCCCCTCAACAATATTTATAGAAAAAATTTTGGATATCTCTCCATTTTGACCAGTTATATTCAGATAACTTTTAGAAAAACAAAGTTTTTGAACAATAATGTCACAATTATTAACAATTTATTTCAAATATTGCGCCATTACGGAATCCGTGGTATCGCCTTTGATCTTTCTGAGAGTTATCGATCCACGTCTAAGGGAATCATGGCTAATGAAGGTGGGTGTTCCCCAGGGAACCATTCTGGGCCCCATTCTTTATATTTTCGATTTGTTAGAATGCAATTAGCTCCAAAACTGCTCGTTCCTCAAACAAAATCGAAGGAATATTTTTTTTTTTTAGAAGCTCCGATAGAAATTAAACAAAAATTTTAGTAGCGTTGAAATTGTGAGGTTCCGTTGGTAGGGGTACCAACGGTAGATTTTAAGATGATTTGTAGATTGCGAAATAATACACAACAATTGTAATTTTGTGCAGCCGTTCAGCCGGGCGTTTGACGCCTCCAGCCCCCCGACGGTGGCGGCGGGAAACCCGGCACAATTCTTCTTCCCGCCCGGCGCACCCATGCCCTACTTCCAGGGTGGCGTCGCCTACTATCCGCAGCCGGCCCCCGCGGCTCCCGGGGATCCCGCCAACCAGCAGCCCGTCTACCAACGTAAGTGCGCCTTTGTAAAAGTCAGCCAAAGCTGTCGGTAAACGATGGGTACGTTTTTTTTCTTTTATGTACGGGTTGTGTATTTTTCAGCCCCGCCGGTCTACCCGTCGCAGACGGGCCCCCCGCAGACGGCCACGTACCCTTCCATGATGTTCCCGGCCCAGACAATATACATGCCGCAGCAGTACCCCATGCCCATGCCGGTAAGTGTCCGCGTTTGCAGGTTTTTGTTTTGTATTTGGTGGGTTCTTTGTTTCTTTGTTAATAACCAGCGACGCACGACTTTGACGTTGCGATTTTTACGGCTGTGCGTACGTTTAAGGCGGACGGTGGCGAAAAATTAAATTTACAATATTTTTCTAAATACGTCGCCGTCCGCCTTACGGTATGTCGCCGACACGACTTTTTCCTTCACCGTTCACCCGTACGATTTTACGTATCCTGTGTAACGTTTGAAGCCGCTCTCACTCACTTTATAACCTCACACACGAAGGGGCAGCGTCAAGATGGAGGCGCGGAAATGTCTTTAGAAAAAATTGACGGACGTGACGTGAAGTAAACGTTGGTAGAATCGAGTTTGGGGGGGATTAAATATAAAAAATTTTACATTTTTTCGAGATTTTTTAATGCGATGAGAGAATTTGCGTGACATTTATTGCGAGAGTGGTTTGGTTTGAAAGTTGCGAAAGTTAAAAAAGGGAAATGGAAAAAGTACAGTTTTTATCACAATTTCTCGATATTTACATTTTTTTAAATATTAAAGTGTGAAAAAATTAGACATTTATTGCAGGAGTAATTTTGCGAAAGTTAAAAAAAGTACAGGTACAGTTTTTATCTCAATTTTTTAATATTCAAAGTTAAAACAATGGAAAAATACAATTTTTGTGATAATTTCTTGATAACCAAAGCGCTAAAAATTGCCTGACATTTATTGAGAGAGCAATTTTGCTTGAGAGTTGAGAGAATTAAAAAAATATAGAAAAGGTGTAGTTTTTGCCACAATTTTTTATCAACAGCGTTGAAGAAATTTGCGTGATATTTAATGTGAGTGATTTTTGTTCAAAAATTTTAAAAAATTGGAAAAGCAGCTTTTATGATAATTTCTTAATTACAAAAATAAAAGTTTTCATGTGACATTTATTGTGAGAGTGATTTTGTGTGAAAGTTGTGACAGTTGCATAATAAAAAAGAAAAAGTGTGCTTTTTACCACAATTTTTCAATATCCAAAATAAATTTGTGACATTTATTGCGAGAGAAAGATAAAAAAAATAGGAAAAGTACAGTTTTTATTACAATTTCTCGATATTTACATTTATTAATATTAAAGGCATGAAAAAATTTAACATTTATTCCAGGAGTAATTTCGTTTTAAACTTGCAAACGTTAAAAAAAATAGGTGCAGTTTTTATCTCAATTTCTTAACATTCGAAGCCATGAAAGTTAAAACAATGGAAAAAATACAGTTTCTATGATAATTTCTTAATAACCAAAGGGATAAAAAATTTGTCTGACATATTATTGAGAGAACAAATTTGCTTGAGAGTTGAGAGAATTATAAAAAAAAATAGAAAAGATGTAGTTTTTACCACAAGTTTTTATCAACAGCATTGAAAAAATTTGCGTGATATTCAATGCGAGTGATTTTTGCTCAAAAATTTAAAAAAATAGGAAAAGCAGCTTTTAATGATAATTTCTTAATTACAAAAACAAAAGTTTTCATGTGACATTTATTGCGAGAGCGATTTTGTGTGAAAGTTGCGACAGTTGCTTAAGTAAAAAGAAAAAGTATGCTTTTTATCACAATTTTTCAATATACAAAATAAATTTGTGTGACATTTATTGCGAGAGTGATTTTGATTGAGAACTGTGAAAGATAAAAAAACGGTAGAAAAGCTGTAGTTTTTACCACGATTTTTTATTAACAGCACTGAAAAAATTTGCGTGATATTCAATGCGAGTGATTTTTGCCAAAAATAAAAAAAAAATTGAAAAAGCAGCTTTTATGATAATTTCTTAATTTACAAAAACAAAAGTTTTCATGTGACTATTTATTGCGAGAGCTATTTTGTGTGAAAGTTGCAAAAAGTGTGCTTCTTATCACAATTTTTCAATATCCAAAATAAATTTGTGTGACATTTATTGCGAGAGTAATTTTGATTGAGAATTGCGAAAGATAAAAAAAAAGATAGAATAGTTGCAGTTTTTATCACAATTTCTTATCATCCAAAGCAATGGAATTACTCTCTCAACGTATATTGCGAGTGATTATGAGTGAAATTTGCGAAAGTTAAAAAAAAACAGAGAAGGGGTAGGTTTTTCAGAATTTTTTATGAAAAGCGATGAGGAATTTGAGTAGCATTTATTGCAAGTGATTTTGTCCAAAAATTAAAAAATAAAGTTTAAATTTCGTTTTAGAGTTAAAAAAATTGAAAAAGTGCAGGTCTTTTACATTTTTTTTTTGCAAAAGCGGGGTAATTTTGCTTGAAAGTTACAAAATAGAAAAAGTTGAGTTTTTATTACAATTTTTTAAAATCAAAAGCGGTGAAAGAATTTATATGACAGTTATTGCCAGCATTAATTGATTTTGCTCGATTGTTAAGGAAGTAAAAAAGGCGAAGTTGAAAATTTCTGAATATTTAGCGTTGGAAGAATAGAAAATTTCTAAATATTTGAAAATATTCAAAATTTCCGTCATTGGAGGGTGTCTGACATATATTGCACAAGATTTTTTTTTATTTTCCTTCAAGTATGGAGTAAGATTCGTTAGTGACATCCGAAAGTGGTTTCCTTGATTTTGACGCGTCCCCTTCACATTGTTGTACAGTTTTGTGTATATACCGGGTGATTTTGTCCAGTCCAGCAACTACATATCGGAAGCGGGGCTGTACCCGGTCACCCAGCCCGCCTACGTATTGCTGGACGGCCTGCAGTACTGAGGGCCCCCCTCGACCCCCGTCGTCCCTTTCTTAAGGTCTCTGTTCGCACGACATATGTTTATACTGCTTGTCGTACTGTCTTTTTTTTTTCTTTAATATTTTTCTCTTTCGTTTGCGAGGCGGCCCGCTCCCGTGTTTCTCTTTCGGCGGATATGCCGGTGCTTTTGCTGTACGCACGCTTTGTAAATATCTTGACGCACCGCAAAGAAGAATCGTGGCAAATTCCAAAAAAAAAAAAAACGTAATGTAGCACCACAGCATATGTAAACCTGCAGTTTCATTCCGTTGTCGGCATTTTGATTTCATTTTGTAGTTTTCGGTAACCTTGAACGGATAATCAGGGCCGTAATTATTTGGGAAATAGAAAACGTCCAGTTTTTATCGCAATTTTTTAAAGTTTAAAGCAGTGAAAGAATTTACGTGACGTTTATTGCCAGCGTTGATCAATTTTGTTGCTCGGTAGTTAAAATAGTGAAAAAGGTGCAAATTTTGCCAAAATTTTTTAATATCTAAAGAAAGAATTTGTGACACTTATTGCGAGAGTTGATTGATTTAAAATTGAAGTGTTGATAGAATTTCTGTGACATTTATTGCTTGGAAAGTTGAAAAACACGTTTGATTTTTATTCGGGCAGTATATTTTTTTGCGAAAACACACCTAAAAATACTCGTAGACAATCGGAGAAAATTATTTTTGTGTCACGCTTCTTACAATTTCTTTTTCGTTAACACTTGCAACCGTTTTTAGCAAGTTATTTATTTACTAAATTAAAAAATTACATATTTTTTGGAGACTAAAAGCAATACTATAACCGTGTGTCCCAAAAAGAGTCTTCCGATAACTTTTCCGGGTTGAGTCGTATCAAAAAAAGTTCCAGATAGAAGTTGTAGGAGGTCAAGAAACCAAATAAATGCTGGTGAATTTTCTACACTCTATCGATTACCGTCACAAAAAATGGGGAGTGCCATTTAATATTCTCAATTTGACCTTGGTCTGACCTTGAAAATTATGCTTAAGGTCAAGTTCAAGGTCACCAGCACATTACCTTCACACGACATATTACAACTTTTATCTGAAATTTTTTCTTGACGCAACTCAATTCAGAATAGTTACCGGGACGTTCGGATTTTTTTGGGACTCCCTGTATATGTCTATAATTCCAAAAGGTCTCTCTTGTCCCAGAAACACAGTCGGGAATGCTTCTTTGTGCAATGTATTGCCTGAATATTCTTCAAATTTCTTGAAAATATCAATAAAATAATTTTTTTAATAAAAAATTTATAGATTACGCGTTTTCAGAAAGTCTCTAGAAACTAGAATTATTACTGTAAGAAATATTTGGTTGTGTAAAAGCTGTACGTCGGTCTGCTATGCTCGTCTAACGGTTTTCGCTCATCTGTATTTGCCGGTTTACATGTGGTGCGGTAGAACTGTGTGAAAATTTATTTTTTAAATGTTTAAAATGAGTCGTCTGAAGGAAGGAGCGGGCCTTCTCGCTTGTGCACATCAATATCAATGCCAATGTTATGCGGCGTGCCATGTTTTTCCTTTTTATTTTTGGCGTATGACATTTTTAGAAGATGGACACTGAGTAACGCAACAAACATAACAAAATAGGTTCGTTCTAGGATAATTGGTGCTCATTTCGCGAGATTTAAGTTTTTTTTAAGTATACAGGGCGTTTTGAAAGAAAGTATCGTGGATTTAGGGGCGGGTAGAGTGGCGGAAAATATAATTTTTTTTCTGCCGATAATGAGCCAAAGGTGATTTTTTTTTAAATTACCTTTTTTATCATATAAGTATTGCATTGGAGTTTGGTACGAGCAAGTTTTTGAGGATGGTAAAAACACGTGTATAATTTTCAGCTGTCTTGTAGATGTGCGATCTTTTTCAGTGCTTTCAATGTGAAATATCAAAATTCTGTGATAGAAGATCCTCGATTTCACTCCTTATTTTTGAACAAATCTTATCATTAAAATCGGGACATTAATTTTTTTTTCCAATTTTTTCAACGTTATGGATCAGTGGCAGCAATTTTTAGAGGCGTTCAATTTTTTTTTGATATGGAAATTTACTTTCCATTTATAAAATCAAAGATGTTTAACATTACTTTCATTAAAACATAGGTTTTCGTTTAATTTTGTCTTTTCTTATGGAAATTTCGATGAGGGGTGGATTTTTCAATTTTTCAAAATTATACGGCGCGTAACTTTGAACGAGAAGAAAGTTGTTTCTTTCTAACTTATCTTCGTAATTTTCACACCCTCGCTGGACACTTTGGTGTAGCTTAAAATGACCGTATGTGCTAGCAACGAGCACATACCCCATTGGGAGCCATGACGTGCATTGTTGTCAAATCGCTTCTTAACAGCCTAAACCTAACCTCGAAAATGTTATACAGGGTGAGTCAGTTTTTTGTAGACAAACTTTAACAGGAGATAGAACACATGTTTTTAAAAGGAAAAGTTCCTATAAACATATGTCGTAGAAGGCTTCGTTTCCGAGATACAGGGTGTTGAATATAATTTTTTTTTCTCGAATTTTCATTATAACTTATAAACGAATGCTTAGATTTTTTTCATGTTTGGGGGATAATGCCTATTAATTAAGGGGCATAAAACAAGCGATAAGAATGTTCAAAAACTTGCACAGTGGCGGAGTGGAGGGGGTGCTCAACCCCTTTCTTAAACAGAACATCTACGCCAATGAATATTCTTTTAAAAAACTGTTATTTTCATTATCTACATACAGTTTAACAAAAATAATGTCCCTTCTTCTGTTTCGAAATTCCTGTGCGTTTCCGAGTTATTTTGATTTTTAGTGTTTGATGTGGTACTAAATTAATTTATTTATTATCAATTATCGGCTAAATATTTAATTGTATTAACGAAACCTACCTAAATATGGTTTATTAAGGATTCTAAAAAGCCGAAATCTCATATTCTTTATCTCTTTCCAATGTAGTTAAAATAAATATTTGTTATATCAAGCCATACTCAAATACAAGACTTTTATAAATTGAAATCTGTTTAGTAGGTACACTAATTTTAACAATCCTTATTTATTATGTGCTGCGTACTAATGTACTGCAACTAAATTACAAAAAAAAACATTGATGTTAATGTTTATGGAGAAATTTTTTGAATTTAGAACAATATTTAAGTAACAACTTCTTAAAACTTTTTGACAACTGCACAATAATGTATTGTATGTATGTAATGTAACAGATTTCAACTTATAAAAGTCTTGTATTTGAGTATAGCTTGATATAACAAATATTTATTTTGACTACATTGGAAAGAGATAAAGAATATGAGATTTCGGCTTTTAGAATCCTTAAAAAACCATATTTAGGTAGGTTTCGTTAATAGAATTAAATATTTAACAGATAATTGATAATAAATAAATTATTTAATTTAGTACCACATCAAACTCTAAAAATCAAAATAACTCTTAAACGCATAGGAATTTCGAAACGGAAGAAGGGACATTATTTTTGTTAAACTGTATGTAGATAATGAAAATAACAGTTTTTTTTAAAAATAGTCATTGGCGTAGAAGTTCTGTCTAAGAAAGAGGTTGAGCACCCCCTCCACTCCGCCACTGTGCAAGTTTTTGAACATTCTTATCGCTTGTTTTATGCCACTTAATTAATAGACATTATCTCCCAAACATGAAAAAAATCTAAGCATTTGTTTATAAATTATAATGAAAATTCGAGAAAAAAAAATATATATTCAACACCCTGTATCTCGGAAACGAAGCCTTCTACGACATATGTTTATAGGAACTTTTCTTTTTAAAAACATGTGTTCTATCTCCTGTTAAAGTTTGTCTACAAAAAACTGACTCACCCAGTATATTGTCAATGGGAAAGATTGTTGTGAGCGACCTCTACAGGATTGTCAAAAACTAACATGTTTAATGTTCTCAAAAATTTACTTGTACCAGATTTGATTGCAATGCATTGTTTTTTTGTAAACAATACAGGGTGTCCCGAAATTCATGCAACAAAATTTAATCACAGATTCTTAAGACGAATTTAGGGGACCCGTATTTTTTATTTTTGCCAAGTGGCAGTGGAGTTGCAGCCCCCTGAAGTCCGCCTCTATGAATAATCTTTTTTTTATATCTCAGAACCCTGTTGTACGAAAATCACTAAATTGGGTACACATAGGTTTTATAACATGTGGAATCTGATGGTGCTACATTTTTGCGGGGAACCCCGTTAGGACAATTTTTCGTGGGCCCCCTTGTCTTTGGAGCCAAAAAAATTTGGTCACATATTTAAATTTCTTAAAAATTATCAGGCCACTAGAAAGCCGTTAAATTTAGAAACTTTTTGGTCTCTTTATACTTTTTTCGTAAAACGCAATGTTTTCGAGAAAAATGTCAAAATGTGATCGAATGCATATCGTGATTGGCCATTTTCCTCAAAAACATTGCGTTTTACGAAAAAGTATCGTGAACCAAAAAAGTTTCTAAATTCAATGGCTTTCTAGCTAACTAATAATTTAAAAAAAAAATCAAATTTGCGACCAAATTTTTCTGGTTCCTGGTGCCCACGAAAAAGTGTCTTAAGGGGGTTTCTTGCCAAAAAGCGTAGCACTGGAAGATTCCACATGTCATAAAACCCCTGTGTACCAAATTTAGTGATTCTAGGGGGCTGTAACTCCGAAAGAGGTGGCCAGTTGGCAAAAAGAAAAAATACGGTTTTGTTGCAAGAATTTCAGGACACCCTGTATATCTATAAATTTTTATTTAAAGGAATCTGACTCTAAAAAACAAAAGGTGATAGACCGATGGTCTGTAAGAAAAAATCATTTAACAGCTTTTGGATTTATAGCATTATTTTTCAAAACACCCTGTATATTATATATAGATGTGTCGTTATCCAGTGTCTTGGCATCGGTATTTTGTGTTTTGGATAATGTATGTGTATGTTTTATCCTAAGTTTACGTAATTCTAGATATTTTGCTGGCGATGTTTCTTTTGTCAATCGACTTGCGGAATTTTACTTTGCAATTTTTTTTTTAAGTTGGTATTGCGATGGAAAACCAGGTGATAATTGTAATTTAACGACATTTTGAATAGTTTGTAGATAGATTTTGTGGAATACTAGACCTGGTTTTTCATTCTATAGAAAAAAATGTAGATAGATTTATTTTTTAAAGATTGGAACCGCCGGATCTTTCAGATCTATGAACGATTCGGAGGTTCTTTGTTTTAGTCTACGTAACCGATGATTTAGCATGAATTTTTCCTAAATTCTTAATTTCTTAGAAAAAAAGTTGCTTGAATACGATGCGGATGTTTCACTTAAAACCTCAAACTCGAAAATTCAACGTTTTCAAATTTTTTTCGTGCATCGGTATTTTTTTTTATTCAGTTTTAAATGAGACATCTGGCATATTGCATTTGTTTCTGAGCCCGGACGAACGTAGCGTAACGAAAATCTCTCTCTCTCGCCTTTTAGTATGATTACAACTACTACCAGAGCAATGGAGCACCACCCTCCGCCCAGTACATGGTTGGCAATCAGGGCGGCTCCGGGGGGCCCCAGTGTCCCCCCCTGCCGCCTTCCGGCAGCCCCCCTCGACCGCCCTGCTACGGCCAACAGGTAGGTCTCGATAGCGGACGCCGTCGTTTAGTTTTATCGGATTTTTCTCTCTGCCCGTCGCAGATGCCAGCCTACAGCCCCGCCGATCCCATGTTCTATAACCTGCCTGTCTACGGTGCCACAATGGAGGTCCCACCCGTCTATACTGAGGCCTTCGACTTGGGCGCCGGCGGACCCTATGGCGAGGTAAGCGCTTTTACGTTTTTTTTTTTATGGGATCTGGTCTGGTTTGTTTAATAGTCGGTGGTCGTAAATTGTCTCCTGATAATTCCGCATTGCTTTACACATTTTAAGCTCTTGTAAGGCAGATGTAAACAATAAACCGCTGTAATAAGAGAACTATCAAAACCGCAGTAATACCGAATAAATTGGTGTTTGTCGAACCAAATTTTTTAGTTATTTTTCGTACTACCTGTCCTGGAAATCTCAGGGGACGATTTAGGACGGACCTCGATGTTGTCGACATGTTTCTCGTCGGTTAGCTCGACGAACATTGACCGATAAATTTGCCCGTCAGGACGCCTTCAGCAACATGGCTGACAACATCATCGCACAAGATATAGACTTGTCCCTATCGCTACCGTTCATCACACCCAACGAGATCAACCACAACCACCCGCCACCACTACCTCTGCCAAACGTTGCCAACGATCCGGCCGCCACCGACAAGCCCGCGACACACTTCCAAGCCGCCAACGGGAACCCACCCCATCCGGAAGAGAGGAACACCACCACTCCGGTGGTGTCCCTGCTCTCCATAGACCACCAGCAGGAGAAAGACTACTTGTCGATGCGCGGCGGCAGGAGACGCAAGTCGGGGCCCCCCACTGTCCCCAACAACCCGCGTAACCCGCACGGTTTCCTCAGCAACGGGTACACGAGCCCCCTGAGCACCTACAGCGTGGGTTTCCATCCGCAAACGTACAACCCGTTTGGCAACAACGGCGGTTTCTCGCCGAATCGCGCCAACGGCTTGGACGGCAGGATGAACCGTACCAGGCCGAGGGGGCGGGCCTACGACAGGCGTTCCAACGATCACTCGAGCCGCTCGAGCCTGAGGACGGACTCCAACTCGTCGGCCAGCTGCGTGGACGAGAACAGGAACGAGGAGAAGCCGCGGATGAACGCCGCGAGCACACCGCCGCCGGCCCCCTACTCCCCCATATCGCCGCACATGAAAATACTCCACAACACCGTCTCGAGGGAGTTCCACAACATCGCGCGCTACGCCACCAATTACCGCCCGCCATACAACCACCACCACAATATTAATAACATTAACGACAAGACACACCCTAACCCCAGCGACAGCCCCCTATCCCCCCATTCCTCCATTTCCCAGGTGCACGTGACGGCCTCGCAGAGCTTTGCGCCGCAGGCCCGGCGCAGCAGGCGGTCCATAAGGCGCGGGGGTCCCGCCGGGGTGAGCGAGATTGGCGCCGGAGACGCCCCCCTGCCCAACGACGACGTCTGCAAGAAGTTCGAAACGCTGAAGCTGTAGAGGCGGGGATTTTTTTTGTTTCTGCACGTTTATTTAAGACTGTAACATATTAAATTTAATGTAATCTTAAGAGAGGGACGTCTATTTAAATATAAATATATATTTATCGAGGAAGACCGGCGGGACGTTCTTGTGTTTTGATGGTGGGGACGGACGTCGGCGGGTGGCGTCTCTTTCGGAAGGTTACGATTCGCGTTTTTGTTGATGTTCCTTTGTTTGTTGTGTTTTGTTTGTTTCTTGTTGCAAGGCCTACTGAGTTGCCGAAATTTGTTTGTTAGTCGGGGTGTAATGTTTTTTCACGAGATCCAAGTAATCTCTGGAGGGACGACGCCGCCCCACGCGCCGTCCGATTGGTTTGGGCCGCTCTTTATATGGACGACAATATATATATCGAAAAAAATAAAACAACACACAAAACGTACAGTGAGATGCCATCTGTAGTTTAGCCGTTTGTAGATATATATTTTAGAGGTGTCGCGCCGTAGGGGGCGCGTTTGTAGATCAAAAGAAACTCTGAGAAATAAAATTTAACGATGTTATTTAATGTTTAAGGGAGAAACGCCAGAGGTATTTTTTTGTGGACGTGCGTACGTTTGTTATGTTTGGGTTTTTCCACGAGATGGCGTCGGATCTTTTCCACTTGTCGCGTTAAAATTTCAAATTTTTGCTAACGCCACCTAGTGGGATGCTTTGGGACAGAGACGATCTCGTGGGGGAAATTCCCTTTAGTGTTATTACGTAAATATTTGCCATGTTTCGTTGCCGTTTTCGATAGGGATACAAGGTACTTAAGATGTAAGGCCCGTGGACGGGCGGTCTTCCATTGTTTCCGTCGGTACCCGTTTGTTTTTCGTGGACGGGACGCAGCGCCCGCTCGATATTTTAAGGGGACTGGTTTTTGACAGTATTATAAGGTTGGAAACGACGGAAGGCCGCCGCGTGCGAGAGCTGTGTTCTTCACCGCCACTACTTTTTATCGTTAGTTAGGTTTTAGTTGTAGGTTTTTTGTTGTTTTTTTTTTAGGAGAGTCCGCGCCGACTATAAAGGTAAATTTGAAAAAAGTGAGATTTTTGCTCAAATAGGTTTTTGTTTGTGACCGTATTTGGCTCTCTAGTTTGGTTTTTGTTGATGGGTAGGCGGGACGTTTCGGGTTTGGGCGGGACGCGGGACGGCCCGCGACGTAGTGGGTTTTTTCGATTTTTAGGCTGTGACGAATTAAACGTTGTATTTAAAAGATATTTATTGAGGTTTTTGTAGTTTTTTATACGCCACTAGGGGAGAAAATTACTTAAAAAATAATTTCGCGTCGCTTTCTGTCGTTTTGTCCCCCTCTCGCTGGGGATGGGCGTCTCGCGCGGGGTTAGGGTTATTTTCTAGGTAATTTTTGCAAGCAGAAAAAAAACGAGTCAATCAAAGCGTCGATTCAAATTGAATAAAAGTTGTTCCAAAGAGCCTAACGATTTTTCAAGTAGTAGAAAAAAAAAACCCGGGAAGATTTTTCGTATCCTTTATTTTTCTCTAAGTAGGTTTGTTGATAATGTACACTTGTATATTATTTTTTCCAAAGACGTAGTTTTAAGCGAGCGTAGGGTATAGCTTGTAAATTATATATAAATATACAAATTATATATAAAAAAATATATATATACATAAAAATATAGTTTTTAAGGTATATAGTAACTTATTGAGTAGTTTTTAAGTAACTCTTAGGTCTCATAGCGAGTAAGGGAATTGTTTTGGCCAAAATACCGCGACGACCCGCTTTTTTCCCCCCCTCCCCTCCAAAAAAGGAAAAAAAAAAGAACGCGCGCGCGCGCGCGCGAGTGAAAGAAAGAGATCGGACGTGGAGTTTAAAATTCGGGGTTACGCGTTTCTTTTGCGAAATTTATTTTTATACTTGTGAACCGAGGTACCTGCATGTTATCTGAAAAATTATTGTACATATTTTGTTGGCCCGCGGGCCGAGCCGTTGTTGTTTATGCGAAATTTTATGGACCTTGTATATGTTTTGTTGAGTATATTGAAATTTTCTTGTAATAAATAGGAGTAGCCGATGACTGTTGGCCAATTAATTGTAGGTGTATTTCTAGGGTTAGGAGCTAGGGATAGGGGCGGAGGGTGAGATTTTTCTCTTGGACGAGTGTAGGACTGGGCGTCGGACGTACGGGCGCGGGTCGAATCTCAACGTTGACGTTCGTGTGTTTGAAAATGTAAAAAGTCGAATCTTGAGATTATCAAATGTTACGTGGTTAAAACAATTGACTGGCATGTAACAACTTTAATAAGTAAATCAAGTAAGTCATTTGTTGACAACAATTGACTGTCGTGTAAAGACAAAGCCAGACATCTTGATAAATGCTAAATTTGAAGTGTTTCCGGAGAAATATGAACATGATGATTTAAGTAAATTAACGTTTTTTTCATATTTAAAAATGTAAAAAATTTGTAAAACACAGCTTTGGAAATTAAGTCGTGAGTTTATCAATTGTTTCGTGATGAAAACAATGGACTGGCATGTCACAAACTTAATAAAAAATCGAGTAGGTCATTTGTTCAGGACAATTGACTGTTGTGTAAAGGTAAAACCAAACGTCTTGATAAATACTGAATTTGAACACTTTTTCTGGAGAAATATAAATTTTAATACGATTTTAGTAAATTAACGTTATTTTCATATTTAAAAATGTAAAAAATTTATAAAACACCGCTTTAGAAATTAAATCGTGAGTTTATCAAATGTTGCATGGTAAAAACAATGGACTGGCAAGTCGCAAACTTAGTAAAAAATCGAGTAGGTCATTTGTTCAGAACAATTGACTGTTGCGTAAGTACAAAGCCAAACATCTTGATAAATGCTAAATTTGAACAGTTTCTCTGGAAAAATATGAATTTTAATACGACTTCAGTAAATTAACGTTTTTTCATATTTAAAATTGTAAAAAATTTGTAAAACAGCTTTGGAAAAATAAATCGTGAGTTTAACAAATGTTACGTGGTAAAAACAATGGACTGGCATGTCACAAACTTAATAAAAAATCGAGTAGGTCATTTGTTCACAACAATTGACTCATGTAAAATCAAAGCCAGACATCTTGATAAATACTAAATTTGAACAGTTTTTCTGGGGAAATATGAATTTTATACGATTTTAGTAAATTAACGTTTTTTCATATTTAAAATTGTAAAAAATTTGTAAAAGCTTTGGAAAATAAATCGTGAGTTTATCAAATGTTCCGTGATAAAAACAATGGACTGGCATGTCACAAACTTAATAAAAAATCGAGTAGGTCATTTGTTCACAACATTGACTCATGTAAAAACAAAGCCAGATATCTTGATAATTACTGAATATGAACAGTTTTTTGGTGAAATATGAATTTTATACGATTTTAGTAAATTAACGTTTTTTCATATTTAAAATTGTAAAAAAATTGTAAAACAGCTTTGGAAATTAAATCGTGAGTTTAACAAATGTTACGTGGTAAAAACAATGGACTGGCATGTCACAAACTTAATAAAAAATCGAGTAGGTCATTTGTTCACAACAATTGACTCGTGTAAAATCAAAGCCAGACATCTTGATAAATACTAAATTTGAACAGTTTTTCTGGGGAAATATGAATTTTATATGATTTAAGTAAATTATTAACGTTTTTGCGTATTCAAAAATACAAAAAATTAATTAAAAAGGTGTATAAGGTTGTTTTTGTATAGTAAACATTAAATTATAACAGTTTTTCTTGAGAAATACGAAGTTTTATACGATTTTATAAAATCTGTGTAATTTTTTCATACATCGAAGGAGAATTAAAAAATTTACTGCGAAACAAATAAAAACTTCAAAAAAATGCCGACATGGTAACTTTTTTAAATTAGAAATTTATTTGCCCGAAAGTGCGACGTCCAGTCCGGTCCGTTTCAATTACCGCAAATGTCAGAGCAATATGTCCTTGTCAATTCCTCCCCTCCCGTTTCTTGTACATACCGATCCTTAAGTCTAGCAAACATAAACTTGATACAACATGCTCTAAAAGGTTGTGCGTAATATACTTGTAGAACTAGCCTAAGACAAATTAGTGTTAGTCCTTAATCGTGTAGCCATGTAAGGAGGGCGGGCGGCGAGCCCCGGGACCGTTTCCTACCGTCTGGCGTGCGACGACTCAACGACAATCCATAAATTTCAGTCATACGTAACAGCATCCCTCAGGTGAATTCGAGTAATGCCGTCATACGTAATATTTCCCGGCGGATTCAGGTCTGGCGTGCGAGACGGCCTGCCGAGCGGTGGTTTCCGAGGGTAGGAAGCGGCGTCTGGGTCTCGCGGCCACGTTCGCATTAGAAATAACTTATACAAAGCCTTCGGGTGTTACAAAATAAAAGTGAGATGTATTTGTTATATTTTAAAAGCCGCTGCGAGGGGGGTTTTACATAGAGAAGCCAAAATTTTGTGATAGAACCCAAAAAATATGTTTTAAATTGGCGTTTTGGGAAAATTAAAACATATTTTTTTTTTCACTTAAAAGTGTGTTCAATTCGACTTTAGAGGTAGAAGCTTACCGAATGGGATTTTATTGCCGAGACGGGGGCGGGGTCGCCGCCCAGCGCCCAGGCGCCAGACACACGAGAAATATTTTAGTTGTAAGGCAGGCGAATATGAATAAATATATATAGCAAGAGATTTAAATGTAATAAAATGCAATATTTTTAGGAGGTAAAGTATATTATTTTAAGAGGACGGCCGATTTGTTGCGGTAGAGGCACGTGTTGTTGAGAGGCGTCGGTTTATCGTTGACAATTCGGCGCGTCCATGAAAAACAGTGAGAAAACCCTATTTATTAAATACAATAATATAACTATCTTATCTCTAAGGCTATGTACAAAATATCTCAGATAATAAATAATATAATGAGTAGTTTTTGTTTCCTCGTCTCCTCCGCCATCGATTTATCCTCCAGCCGTTTACTGGATATCGGGGGGTGTAATTCGACGATGTTCGGGACATTAGTCAGCAGAGTAGTTGTTTCTCGCAGTATCGGTTAAAGATTCTCTTGATCGGTAGCAGTGACCATTCACAGATGTAACTCTTTTCTTATATCTCGCCCATATGATGTTTGGACGTGGTCGAGAAGCCAAAAATAACGAGATCTGTGGTGTGAACTGATAGGGACTAATAATAAGACCAAAACCGATATACAGGGTGTCCTGAAATTAATCCAACAAAATTTGGTCGGTTGGTTTTTAAAACAAATTTAGGGGACCTGTATTTTTTATTTTTGTCAAGTTGTAAAATTAGAATAAGGCTCATCTTAGGCTCAAGTTCAAAAGTGACATAAGCCCGATTGACGCTTTTTGTTTTTTAGGGGTAAAAACCACCCCTAAGTGAAAAAAATTGAGAAAATTAAGTTTAAGCATTTTATTGATAAAAATCTTGTTCAAGACCAAAGATTAAATAATGTTCCATGTTCTCGAATTTGATCTTTTCGACCCTTTATTTAACCCTAAAAACTACCCCTATGCAAAAAGTAATGATAAAAAACTACTTTTTAAAGATTTGGAATGATTAAATCGTGCAATTATTTAAAATAAAAGTTACTTTATAGCTAATAAAATAATTTTTCCCTTTCAACCCCTAAAAACCACCCCTGTATTGACAAAAATTATAAAAAATTACTTTTTAAAAGTTTGGAATGCTTTAACGGTGCAATTATTTAAAATAAAAATTCCCTCATTGCTTATGAAAGAATTTGTATCTATCTCATAACACATTTCAACCCTTATATAAATCACCCCTGTGCTAAAAAAATTATAAAAAATTACGTTTTAAATCTTGGAATGCTATAATTGTGCAATAATTTAAAATAAAAATTCCCTTATATTGTTTATGAAAGAATATTTTACTTTTGCCATTTTCAACTCTTGTAAACTACCCTTTTACCAATATTAATGTAAAATATTTTTATTATAATCGATTTTTAAATATAATCAATCATAAAAAAATTGCTACGCTGCATATAAATAATCACACTAAATTTGTTTACTTATTTTATTTAATATAATATATAAAAATAAGAAGGCCTATTTTGCTCCGAAAGAATGTCATTGGTTTTTTTACCATAACTCGGTTAATTTTGAAGCTATAGTATTTTACAAAAAAGCATTTTAAAGATAATTTCAAGAGCTGTACGATTGTTTGCATATGAAACCTTTTAAGTCCTTCGTTTTTTAAAGGGAGATCGAAGGACTCGAGATAGGTCGTTTTTTTTCATTTAAATGGATATTTCAAGCGGCGATATCTCCTTTATTTTTTACGCTGTAGGAATAAAAAAAAAGCAAAATATTTGTTGAAAAAAAAAACTACATTTTTGTTGTCTGTCATTTTTTCCGTATCTTTCATAGTTTCAGAGTTATTATATAAGGCAATTTTTTTTTAATAATGAAAAATATGTTTTCAACTTTTACCGTATATTATTCAAAAAATATGCCTTCTAAACCCGTCTAACTTAAGGATCGTATGAAAAACACTCGAACAAAACTAATTGTAAAGGGTCTACGATTAATTTTAATTCTGATGGAAATGGTACAGCGTTTACTGTTCATTTTTCCTTAAAAAATATGAGCAACCCATCTGTTTTTGACGATAACTCCTTCAATTTTGCTCTAATTAACTTTTATAAGTGCTCATTTTGAACGTCTTTTTGAGTACTACAAAAAACTCCCAGAGCGTTATAAACGTAAAATTAATCCTTTTTCCGTTATTTGACGTTGAATACATCAATTCGAGTATTCCCCCCAAAACAAGTCCCCTTCCACTAACCATATTTCGCTTTGTACCTATAAAACGTACAACACGATTTTCTTTGTTTATTTATAAGCTACATTTTTGTCCATTACACATTTTTAAATAAAATGCGTAGTTTTTGAGTTATTCGCGAAAAATACTTTGTTTTTTTTTCACTCAAAATTCCAAGTTTTCAATCGTGAATAACTAAAAAAACTATTGATTTTTCAAAAAAATTCTTTGAATATATTTTGCTCAAAATTTGATTCTCTATCGATTTCCAGCGTTATTTTTGAAAAAAATTTTCACCCCTGGGAAGGGGTGTCAACCCCCAAGAGGGTGGAAGCGTCAATCGGCGCTATGTCACTAATGTTCATTGACCTTTTCTCTAACTATCTGCCAAATTTCAAGTCGATCGGATCAGTTTCAAAGAATTCGGAGGTGAAAAGCTTCAATGACTGTACTAAGCCCCCTGAAATCCGTCCCCCAAGAATAACCTTTTTTTTAATATCTCAGAACGCTGTTCTACGAGAATCACTAAATTTGGTACACAGGGGTTTTATGACGTGTACTACGCTTTTTGGTGGGCATCCCCCTTAAGACAATTTTTCGTGGGCTCCCTTGTCTTTGGAGCCAAAAAAGTTTGGTCACATATTTAAATTTTTTTAAATTATTAATCCGCTAGAAAGCCAATATATTTAGAAACTCTTTTGTCTCTTGATGCTTTTTTTGTAAAACGCAATGTTTTCGAGAAAAATGTCAAAATGTGATCGAATGCATATCGTGATTGGCCATTTTCCTCAAAAACAGTGCATTTTCCAAAAAGTATCGCGAGCCAAAAAAGTTTCTAAATTCAATGGCTTTCTAATTAACTAATAATTCCTAAGAAATTGAAATTTGCTTCAAAATTTTTTTGGTTCCAAAGACAAAGGGGCCCACGGAAAAGTGTCTTAAGGGGGTTCCCCACCAAAAAGCGTAACACTATCACTCACGATTGTACACGTCATAAAAATAACAGATTTTGAGAAAATAGAGCTGAGAGAGATGAAGCACCCTGTATATCTGGTATTTCTGCTGACTGAATAATCCCAGCGGTTTATTAGATATTGAGNGCCTATTTTCCTCTGAAAAAATGTCATTGGTTTTTTTACCATAACTCGGTTAATTTTGAAGCTATAGTATCTTACAAAAAAGCATTTTAAAGATAATTTCAAGAGCTGTAAGATCGTTTGCATATGAAACCTTTTCAGTCCTTCGTTTTTTAAAGGGCTCGAGACAGGTCGTTTTTTCACTAAAATGGATACTTCAAGCAGTGATATCTCCGTTATTTTTTATGCTATGGGAATAAAAAAAAGCAAAATATTTGTTGAAAAAAAAGCTACATTTTTGTTGTCTATTATCTTTTACGTATCTTTCATAGTTTCAGAGTTATTATATAAATAAGGCAATTTTTTTGTATAATGAAAAATATGTTTTCAACTTTTACCGTATATTATTAAAAAAATACGCATTCTAAACCAGTCTAACTTCAGGATCGTATGAAAAACACTCAAACAAAACTAATTGTAAAGGGTCTACGATTAATTTTAATTCTGATGGAAATGGTACAGCGTTTACGGCTCATTTTTCCTTAAAAAAATATGAGCAACCCATCTGTTTTGACGATAACTCCTTCAATTTTGCTCTAATTAACTTTTATAAGTGCTCGTTTTGAAGGTCTTTTTGAGTACTAGAAAAAACTCCCAGAGCGTTATAAACGTAAAATTAATCCTTTTTCCGTTATTTGACATTGAATACATCGATTCGAGTATTCCCCCCAAAACAAGTCCCCTTCCACTAACCATATTTCACTTTGTACCCATAGAACGCACAACACGATTTTCTTTGTTTATTTATAAGCTACATTTCTGTTCATTACACTTTTTTTTGATAAAATGCGTAGTTTTTGAGTTATTTGCGAAAAATACTTTGCAAAAGTGTTTTTTTCACTGGAAATTACAAGTTTTCAATCGTGAATAACTAAAAAACTACCGATTTCTCGAAAAAATTCTTCGAATACTTCACTCAAAATTTGATTTTCTATCGATTTCCAGTTATTTTTGAAAAAAAAATTTCCACCCCCGAGAAGGGGTGTCAACCCCCAACAGGGTGGAAGCATCAATCGGCGCTATGTCACTAATGTTCATTGACCTTTTCTCTAACTATCTGCCAGATTTCAAGTCGATCGGTTCAGTTTCAAAGAATTCGAAGGTGAAAAGCTTAAATGACTGTACTAAGCCGCCTGAAATCCGTCCCCCAAGAATAACCTTTTTTTTTATATCTCAGAACGCTGTTGTACGAGAATCACTAAATTTGGTACACAGGGGTTTTATGACGTGTATTACGCTTTTTGGCGGGGATCCCCCTTAAGACAATTTTTCGTGGGCTCCCTTGTCTTTGGAGCCAAAAAAATTTGGTCACATATTAAATTTTTTTTTAAATTATTAATCCGCTAGAAAGCCATTATATTTAGAAACTTTTTTGTCTCTTGATGCTTTTTTCGTAAAACGCAATGTTTTCGAGAAAAATGTCAAAATGTGATCGAATGCATATCGTGATTGGCCATTTTCCTCAAAAACAGTGCATTTTCGAAAAAGTATCGCGAGCCAAAAGAGTTTCTAAATTCAATGGCTTTCTAATTAACTAATAATTTCTAAGAAATTGAAATTTGCTTCGAAATTTTTTTGGTTCCAAAGACAAAGGGGCCCACGGAAAAGTGTCTTAAGGGTGTTCCCCGCCAAATAGCATAACACTATCACTCACGATTGTACACGTCATAAAAATAACAGATTTTGAGAAAATAGAGTTGAGAGAGATGAAGCACCCTGTATATCTGGTATTTCTGCTGACTGAATGATCCCAGCGGTTTATTAGATATTGAGAGCGCAATTCAATGCTGGTAGGGGCATTAGTCCGTAAAGTAGTTGTTTCTCGCAATATCAACGGTTAAAGATTATTTTTGTAACCTCACTTGTATTTTTTGGGGTGGAAATAAAAAGTCCAGTGATTTAATTATTAAAGTTTATATTTTTTCTGCGTTTATGTATAAAGTGTCGTCACATTTTAGGAATGCTTGCGGATTCAGTCTTAGAGGCAGACGAGTCTTCGAGCTAATACTCAGTCTGAACCTCCTCAGAATTTGCACCAGGCCGATTTTCGTTTGCATCGTACACGCCTGAATGCCTAAAAAAAACAGAAATTATAAAATAAATATTTCAGCTCAGTTCAATTGATAACACAGAGAATAAGAACTTAATTTCTTTGGGAATAAATTTGTGGACAAAAGTGGTAAAAAAATTAATAATTTTTCAAATTTATAAAGTTTTTGACAGATAGATAATAGATGACGCTTTACTGTTCACAAAGTAAACAATAGATGGCGCTTCAAAAAATATTACTCGCAATTAGTGCCAACCAAATACCTACTTTCGTATTCCCTAGGTCCCTCCCCATAAGGCATATAAAACGGAGGATTCTTATCCTTCTTACCCCCGTCAAACCGCTCGGGGTCAAACTTTTCCGGATCCGCGAAATACTCGGGATCTCTATGCAAAGAAAACAGAGGAACCACTATATCGGTTAGGGTAGATATATTTATGCCCGTATCCCCTAGTTTGTAACCTTTCCTCTCGCAAATCTCTACCAGGTTGGCGGCTGGGGGGTACAATCTCAGGGTCTCTTAAACAGAGTTTGATATAGTTACTGTTTTCGAATAGAAACTTATACTTACCGTCAATTACCCGGTCTAGGTATTTCATATCTCTTAAACTTTTCCAAGTTATAACGTGATCGTGACGTTCCAAAGTGTCGTTAATCTCGTCCCTAGCTTTTTCCTGGATGTCGGGATTTCTGCACAACTCGTATATGGCGAAGTTCAGAGTGGTTGAAGAGGTGTCGAAACTGTAGTAGAAAAATAGATTTACCTTACCGACCTATAAAAAAAAACAAATTCACAATAAGGTTTTTATTTTCTTTTTAATAAATATTGTTTATCATACAATGTTCTTGTTCTGCTAAATTTGCTCACCGTCGCAAATGTTTGTATTTTTAAAAACATTTGTAAATATGTTTTTCCCACTTATACGCCTAAGACATGAGAGGAAACACCTAAGCTGGAAACTGACAAATCGAGAAATGAAACTATGCAGCATTGGATGTTTTTTTTTTGTAAACAATAAGCAAAGAATAACACCTAATTTGTAAAACATTCTTGATTGTCACTAATAAATACATTAAAGAGTAGGAGGCCCACATGAGATCCTTGAAGAACTCTTGAGACGACCCGTACAATTTCTGTCCTATTAATTTTAAAAATAACATCGTAACGCAAATACTTACAATTTGAAATAGTAAGAGGGGTTCGTCTTGAGTCTTTGACCAATCCTGCATGGAAAAACTCAAAGAGAAAATATTGATGTGTTTATAATCGCCGGTTTCCCGATATTTAATGTATTTCCTTATCGTGCGGTACAGCAGACTCGATACGCTTTTTTCTGCAGTTCTTAAACCTACAAAAGAAATCACAGAGTTCCAGGTAAAACTTCACGTAACATTGATCTTACCCATCGAAGACAGCCTGTCCGATTGACATTTGCAAAACCTCGAACTTGACCGTCTGTAGCTGTAGCAGTTGACTTTGTAGCAGTGGTGTGTGATGACGTCGGTCGTAAAGCAAGCAAATAACTGAAAATGTAGTAAATCACAAGAAAAAATGTGTACACGTGTACGGAAACGAGTATGCTTTGAAAAACTGTGACAAATAATCGTTAGTTTCTAGGCAACTATTAAATTCATTTGTTTTACTTTTTTTTTACACAGCCTACTTGACAAGCACTAAACGACATTTATTTTGAAAAAAAAAAACGCTAGTCACGTGGGCAACTACTTACTTCCTTCGCATTAATGTCTCTCTTTTCTAAGGCACAATCATCAATAGCTTCGATAAGATAGGGGGTAACGTCCAAAATACTCCAAAATAAAGGCTTCAGCTTTTTGCTTAAAACGGGGGGGTTCAAGATGGATCTCATTTGCTTCCATTTTCTGCCGTCCAGGACCACGATATCCTGTATTACTGGTTCATACCTATCAGTGTAGTGAAAACCTCTGTCTTCAAAGTGGTCCTTATTCTAATAATTAACTTTTGTGTGAGCAAAATGTAGAAATTCATACGTTAATTTAATCTTACATTAACTAGAATATCCCTAATAAGTTTTAGGTCTTTTACGATCAAAACCGATCGAATCGAAGTCGCTATCCCCGCATATTTGTATCCCTTGCTTTTCATTTCTAGGTAGTGATCGATCATATTAGATTTGGTTACGACGCTAGGACCGTGCACAAGGTACAACAGAGACACGAAGGGGTATTTTAAATGTAAATCGGGAATTCCTTTGAGGGCCCAGTGCTTCAAGCAATAAAAAGAGTACAATAATCCAACACAAAAAGTAATAAAATAGATCATGTTGATCGGCGTTTAATCGTTTCATTGGCGCAGATCGTGTTTTTTGAAAAACTGAAAAAATCGCGATTAAAATATAGTTCGCTGGTTGAACTACATTTTTGTTTTGTTTACAAATGTCAAAATTAAATGGCCACCTAGCGGCAAGTTATACAGGCTTTTCCATGTTCCCTGATCAGTTTAGGTTTAGAGTACGAGTAAAAGGTTACAATTTCTTTATATCTAAAAACCTGACGTATTTCTTTTGATTCCTTTAGACTAAACTGAATACGAGTCAATAATAACAGGATTTTCATCCAATGCTGACAGCTCCTTGTTTTGAAAGTTCTGCGTCTAAACACACTGCACCATCTTGCACCACAAATATTAAAGAACGTAATCGAATTGAGGGAACAAAGATATGTAAAGTCCCTAGACTGATCGTATCTAGGAACTTTATTTTTGTTTTGGTTTTGTAGTTTATCTAGAAGTTGGGTTACGTGGGAAATAAAAAATTGTGTAGATTTATTTTGTAATTTTAATATTTGATAACGAATTGATGAACTGTCAGATACAGAAAGAGATAAGATAGTGTTGAGGGCAAACGAACGCTTTGTCTGCTTTGAAAGCAGTGTTAGTCAAATAAAAACAAAGTAAACGCGATGACGATACTCGCAGCAGAAAAAGAAGTAATTTCGACTTCAAAATATGGTTTTAAAGTGAAGTTGAATCACGTATACCCCGAAAACAGATCCCAGAATTACACTCCGACCCTTAGGGTGATATGGAGCATGTTACCTCTCATTTTAAGGTATATATGGTATTATATCGTCTACAAGCTGACTGGAAAGTCAATTGTGATGGATTACGTAGAGGTGCAGAAAGCAAAACAAATTTATGGTAAGTATTACAAGTTTTTTGTAGTAGACATTGTTGATTTAAAGTTTTACTGTTTAAGGTGTCCCAATTGGGGGGATAGGCTGTGGTAGTATAGGTAGAGGGTACAGAGGGGAGTTCTGTCGATTTCAGTTGAAACCTGGCATATACGAGTTTAATACTGTGGACGCTAACCAGTTTATTGTCACGATAAAAGACGAACATCAGGAAACGATTTTGCACAGCTTGCTGTCCACATTTCCGTAAGTTTTACAGTTTCTTTCAAATTACTTTTACGTTTCTTCGATGTAATGTTAAATTTCTAAAAACGATAACAGTGTAATTTGTTTAAAATTAATAAAAAAGTCATAGATAGAGGTGTAAGTACTTTAGATATATTAGGACGTCAAACGCTTACTAATAAGAGTAACCTTGGTCATTCATTACATGTAAAATAGCGTTTGTTGATAATAAAATTTATTAAAGTTGCAGTTAAATTGAAGTCATAGACAAACAAAAATGACTTGTTGATTTAATAGATAGAGTCGGCGTCACAAGCGACTGTGGTGCCTCTCTTGATATTCAAGATTACTAACGTCACACTCGAAATTGACAAATTTACGTGTTTTTGGGTCAAAAATTAGTATAACCCTGTGATAAGAAAAAAAATTTGATTTTAGAAAGAAAGGTCTGAAAGCTTGGAAGAGCTTCATAGACGGCAGCAAATGCTCTTACACGGGGTTATATCCGAGGGCGTGGACGGAATACGACTTGTCGGAATATGGGATCAAGCTTACTTGCCGGCAGATAAGCCCTGTCATACCCCAAAATTACAACGTAAGTATTTTTTCATTCAGTGCTTTGTATATAAACTCGTTACAATTTGCTGACCGTTAAAAATTGGTCCCCGATTTCAAAGTTGACTTCCCTGCGATCAGTTTATTCGATTTTACGATCTGTTTTTTATTATTATGTTACGTTTATTTCTGAAATTTTTTCTCATACTGTCTATAATTCAACACGTATCTCAAACAATAGCAGAGGTAGCGACGTCGATCAAAAAGACGTTCAGAAATGATGAGGCTTCAGTTTGATTCCCAATTTTAGTGGGCATATCCTACAGGGTGCTTCAAATTTCGGGAAGAGGAATGTTATTTTCCCAAAAAGGGTTCAGCCAGAAGAGGCTTTCAATTTAAGCGATCTATCTGCTCTAGGATCGCTTAATAGAGACAGATCAGTTAAATGGGAAGTCTCTACTGGTTTTAACCTCAACATATCACGATTCTGATTAGTTTTGTTTGTTACTGTTTGAATTAGCAAAACAAAGTCTAGAAATGTGATTGATAAAAAGTATAAGAATTTTCATGGTATTAAAACTGTAATCGCAATTTTTGTACTGATCAATAAAATGAAGCGGAAAGTTGAAAATTAATTTCGTTTGAATAAACAGCTGATAGAAATCTTTTTTTTGGCTAGGTGTTTTTTTTTGTAACGATTACGAGACCCTAATAAAGTAAATCAGTGGCGGCTTTTTAAATTTTCAATGTCAAACGACTAAATGCATTTGGAAATTTTTAGTTGCATTCACAAAATTATAGAAAAACTGATATTCACGAGCAGGATTTTCAATCAGATTTTATAAAAAATAATAGGCAACTATTTGGAAATTTTTTTAATCTGCTCTCAAATAATAAATAGAAATAAATTTTTATATCAATTGGTAATATTCAAATTCTTAATTTTTGGCATTTTTTCAACGCAAAATTGTCAAAATACTAGTCCACCGGCCCACGTACAAAGAAAAAAATGATTACCAGCAAGCTGTAACTTTCCGTGCAGCTTAAGTTTGACGAGTCGCCCTAGATTTGACTACGAGGAAAATTCAACAGTGGTAAGTTTTCCCGGAAAACATATCAATCTGGCATAAACATGGAATGTTATGACCAGCACTTTTTTTTAAGTTTAAATGAAAGATATATTTTTTAAACCCCCCAAAAAATTTGTCTGACACAAATGTTGGTATTTTGAGTGTCCCTTACCCCAAATATGTCGAATACGAAATGAATTTTATTGTTCGATAAAATTTTTGAGAAGTTTTTGCAAATTGACACCCCATAGATGTCAATTTAACGACAACATGGTGATAACCAACTGTCGGACTAAAGCATCATTATTTAAAAAAATGCAATATTAATCTGAGAATTTAATTGTCGGACAAAATTATCAGTTTTTTTTTGCTTGTCTGACAAAATTAAATGATAAAATTTAGCGATTTCAATACTTACGCCTGATGTAGAAGAAAAGTTTATATTTAATAAAAAAATATATGAATTAAAAAAATTTTGTTTAAATTTCTCAAATTTCAAAATAAATATAACTAATTTAAATTAATTTTTTATACAATTACAAAAAAGGTGCACTATCTGAACATTTAGAAAATTAATTAACACAACTAAAATTGCTGTATTTCAATTGTACCTTATTAAGTGGATGATGCAGAATAATATTGTTAAAACCGAATAGTAAATACTAAAAATTGTTAATTTTTTCAAGAACAAAACTATGTGTAACTGTTTGTCAAAACAAGACTGCTAATTTTAATTTAAAGAAACACAAGCAAAAATGTATGCATTCATTGTACAGTTACCACTTTTTATAAAATAGTTAAACTGTTTATAAAATAAAATGTACATATAAGTTTTTTGAACAAAGAAATCATTTTGACGGAGATTAATTAAATTAATTTTTATAGACATAATTATTTATGAATTTCTGTTACTCCTGTTAACAAGATAATTTTCTTATTTATTCTTCTTTATTTTTTCCTTAAAAAATTAATTATTTTATAGCGGAATGAACATTAGGTACCACAAAGATAGTTATTTTTCCCATTTTTAAGGCAAATTTCCCATTCCATTTGGCAGACAAGTATATTATTGTGTTATACATTTCAATTATTAGAGAAAATAATCAAAACTAGATTGCTGGTTATCACCGACCATGTTGTCGTTAAATCGACATCTTCGGGGCGTCGGACTGCAAAAACTTCTCAAGAATTTTGTCGGACAATAAGATACTTTCATTTCAAAACTTATTACCAAACCCTCCCAGAAAAATCAGCTTGTTGGTTGTCACCAACCATAATGTCACCAAATCGACATATTTGGGGTGGGGGACAAAGTCAAAATGCCAAAATTTTTGTCGGACAAATTTTTTGGGGGGTTTAAAAAATTTATATTTTTCATTTAAACTTAAAAAAAAGTGCTGGTCATAACATTCCATGTTTATGCCAGATTGACATGTTTTCCTGAAAGTGACGGGAAAACTTACCACTGTTGAATTTTCCCCGTAGTCAAACGTTGGGAGACTCGTCAAACTTAAGCTGCACGCAAAGTTACAGCTTGCTGGTAATCATTTTTTTCTTTGTACGTGGGCCCGTGGACTATACTAAAAGCTATGCTCATTTCAGATTTTTACGGCAAACAATTTGAGACCAAAAACATATTTTTATGTTTTTTTTTAATTTTCTGCGTATTGTGAAAAAACGGGCGAAAATCACAGGTTTTTTGCACTAAGGCCTGGTCTTATGACGAGCCACCACTGAAGTAAATGGATTCAGTTCATGTCTTCATCGTTTCATTCCATGTTTTCAGATAACAACCGAAACTACAGTCGTTTATATACATATTATTTTAGGATAGCTCGTTGCCCTGTGCGGTATTCGTGTGGAATGTAGAGAACGTGTCCAGTCACGAACGTACAGTCACCATAGCGTTCACTTTCAAAAACGGCACCGGAACCAAAAAAACCGACCGAGCCTGTAAGTTTTTTTTTATATAGTGATTCATTAACAATGGGAAAATCGAAAGCTGAAGATACTACACGTGAAATGGTGACCATTGGCGCAAACATGCCTTATCCGAAAGTTGATAGTTTCGGAAATACAGGGTGTTGAAAGTTAAAATTTTAAATCGTTTTTTTGCGATTATTCTGAAAATATGTAGGTTAGGAACTTGAAAATTTGTGAAACTATATTTTTTTAGGCGACGAATAAGATGCGTGTTGTAATTTCAGCATTGCTCATAGAGGGCGCCACTTACGACCAATTTTACCGAAAATTTAGTTAATAACTTTTTACCCTGTATATTTAACATGAAACTTGATTCAAAACCTGAAAGAGCTATCATTTTTCCATTAATTATGTACTCTTGTTTCATTTCGGTATCTCGATCCGTTTTCGAGAAAAATCGATTTAACGAACACTATGTTTTGATAATATGAGAAATTAAAAGCGAAACAAACCAAGTGTTTCTTCGTGTTATTACAACAATTAACAATAAAACAAATAAAATACGTAATTATGATTTAAAGTAATTGTTCGAAGAATCCACCGTTGACACTGATACACTTTACACGTTTTCTGAGAGATCTTCGAGTTTGAAACAACATATTGGGATTGCGTCTGACTTCGTTGGCAGCGATTTGTATTCTTTGCCACAACTCTTCACACGAGCCAATAGATTCTTTGTAAACTATATCTTTCATTCGAGACCAAATAGAAAAATCAAGAGGATTGAAGTCCGGACTTCTGGATGGCCAAGCAAAAATGCTTACATGGCCAATCCAGCGATTTGGAAAAACTGCATCTAAATATGCACGCACTGGCCAAGAAAAATGCGGTGGAGCTCCGTCGTGCATGAACCACATGTCTCTTCTTAAATAAAGTGGAACTTCTTCAAGCCGTGGAAGCATTTTTACTTGGCCACCCAGAAGTCCGGACTTCAATCCTCTTCATTTTTCTATTTGGAAGAATCTATTGGTTCGTGTGAAGAGTTGTGGCAAAGAATACAAATCGCTGCCAACGAAGTCAAACGCAATCCCAATATGTTGTTTCAAACTCGAAGATCTCTCAGAAAACGTTGTGTAAAGTGTGTAAATGTCAACGGTGGATTCTTCGAACACTGACTTTAAATCATTATTACGAATTTCATTTGTTTTATTGTTAATTGTTGTAATAACACGAAGAAACACTTGGTTTGTTTCGCTTTTAATTTCTCGTATTATCAAAACATAGTGTTCGTTAAATCGATTTTTCTCGAAAACGGATCGAGATACCGAAATGAAACAAGAATACACAATTAATGGAAAAATGATTGCTCTTTCAGGTTTTGAATCAAGTTTCATGTTAGACATACAGGGTAAAAAGTTATTAACTAAATTTTCGGTAAAATTGGTCGTAAGTGGCGCCCTCTATGAGCAATGCTGAAATTACAACACGCATCTTATTCGTCGCCTAAAAAAATATATTTTCACAAATTTTCAAGTTCCTAGTCTACATATTTTCAGAATAATCGCAAAAAAACTATTTAAAATTTTAACTTTCAACACTCTGTATTTCCGAAACTATCAACATTCGGATAAGGCATGTTTGCGACAATGGTCACCATTTCACGTGCAGTATCTTCAGCTTTCGACTTTCCCATTGTTAATGAATCACCCTGTATACAAAGTGTGCGGAACGTTCCGATACGTCGAGATATTTTTCGTTTCAGCGACCAGCAGCTCCAAGTCCTTTTCCTACTTACACACGGAGGGGGTCGTGCTCTACCACACCATCGACAAGATGCAGTGCGCCTACGCCCTGGCCGTCAGGCCGGACAACGGCTTGAAGATATCCCGCTGCCTCTACTTCGATCCCAACTCGGACGGCACCAAGCCGTGGATACAGCTGAAGAACAACGGGTGCTTCGACAAGATCACCGACAGCAGCCACGGTCACGTGTTCGGCGAGATGGGGTGCGGCATCGCGGCGAGGCGTACCCTGAGACCGTCGCAGGGCGGCGAGACGGTCATGAGCCTGGTGTGGGACATGCCGACGGTGAGTTTCCCCGGGAAGGGGAGGAAGTACAACAGGTTCTACACGGAGAGGTTCGGGAGGGAGAACGCCACGTTGAAGATGGTCGATTACGCGTTCAAGAACTACGCCATGTGGGAGAAGGGCATTCACGAGTGGCAGAAGGGCGTTTTAAATGACAGGTAACGATAATCCGAACGGAATGCTTGGGGTTTATTTTTTTTTTAAATGCACAGTTTTTCAGTACACTTCCGGACTGGTACAAGTCGGCGTTGTTTAACGAGACGTATTACATAAGCGACGGCGGTGGCGTGTGGTTGTCGTTGAACGAGGACGAAGCAGAGACGTTATCGAAGACGGATCCGCGGTGAGTGCAATGATTTTTTGACAAGTTAAAAAAAAAATATTTAATTCTAGGTAATTTGAATGTTATCATCTGTAGTTTTAATGTTATACAGGGCGTTTCAGAATAATCTATCAAAAATATAATGTTTACAATTTAGACTTCCGTAAAATACTCATTATCCTTTACTTTTCTGACGGTTTTTGATTTCAATCTCACGATTGCTCGATCACTTCAGGTTTTCAATATATCCTAACCTAAAACTGCCAGAGTCACGATTTTTCGTAATTTTTGAGGTTATGTTACATCACGAGGTAATTTTCTACCACAAAACTCGTTACGTCATCTGAAAACACTACCCTTCCCCTTTAAAATCCATTGGAATGTCTTCTTTCCTTCCCGAGAAATCGTCTCTTGAAATCGATTGGTTTGACGTATTTGTCGCTATTCGGAGATTGCGCAGCACCGAGTAAAGATTCAAAACGAGAGGAGAATCGAATTACAAGCACTGGTCCTTCAGGTTTTCGCGCAATTTGTTTTTTTATTCCATTCGCCATATTGGTTTCGCCATTTCGAATAAGCAACTCGCATGAAAGTCTAATTTTTTTTTAGAAATGAGAGAGTAATGATAAATGAACAAAAAAAGTTGTATATTAACAGTTTTCAAAATACAGCGAGTATGTATTAATATTGGGGAGTTTCATCACAACGTGACAACAGCGCTACACAGCTAATGCACACCACATGACTTGTCCTACGGAAAAAATGTAAAAGACTTATTGTGAAACATTTAGTAAATTTCAAGACAATCGTTTTCTAGTTTTTAAATAAATAAAATAAAATGTATCGATTTTGTAGTTCGAAGATAGTGTTGTGCTTAAATTTTAGCCCGAATTTTAGTAATTATGAAATCTCTTAAAACAGGAACTTTGCTTTTAATCAAATTATGAATTTGAAAAATATGCAATTAAAGTACCGAAAGATTCACGTCGTCCAAATAAACATACGTGGAAAAAATAATTTAGGTACTTACCAAAAAGCAAAGTTAAGTAATTTTTAAAAACACAAGTACAAAACAACATACATACAACATATGCTCAAAACGTCCACCACCATTTTCGATGCACAGCTTAGTACCGCGTGTTATCCGCCGCGCCGTTGTCACATTGCTCGGTATGAATTTTATGGAAATTTTACGCCCAAAATAACCACAGGAATCGATAGATGAGTCAATTTTAAGTAACAAATGTCATATAAAGTTTTTTGGATAATCCAATACTTTCCGAGTAATTCGTCATTGAAAATGTTGATTTTTTACTTAAAAAGTGCTTGTTTTCAGAAATTTTTTTACAAATAACTCTGAAACCATTGGATTTAACGAAAAAGTTGTAATGAACAAAGAGAAAGGTAATAAAAAACAAATCTAATGTCATTATTTTGTTTTTCTCTAATTGCAATATAAACCGAGTTATGGATTTTTAAACATTATTATATGTTAGCTAAAAACTAAATTGGAACCAGTTAACGTTAAATAACGCCAAAACCTTAAATATTAGGAAAAAAACTATTTGAACCTTTTTTAAAGTTCTTTGAAAAACCTTTAAAATGAGCTATTTTAAAAGTCTAGAATCAAAATTAACGGAACAATGATCAAAATAACGTCAAATTTTTTTTAAGAAAAAATTAATAAACAAATCAGTGCCTTTGGCGACAGAATTAAAATTAAATGCAATCCATTTACAGATTTCTTCATTTATATTCCAAGAATATGTTCTGGATCTTTGGCTCACTTACAAAGCATGATTTCGAAAAAAACTTAATTTTTGAAAATGTAAATTTTTCAAATTTTTGAAAAAAAAACGATTTTTACGCTGTAACTTAAAAATTAAAGGGGTACGAAAAAATAGAATAAAAAAATTTAGCTTTTATTTTTGCCGAAGATTTTGCTTTATTTTTTATTCCTCTAAAATTAATATTAATCGAGATATCGCCATTTTAAGTTATCATATGAATGAGAGAACCACCCTCTTCGAGCCCTTTAAATCCTTCAAACTTAAAAATATTTGAAAAAAAAACGAAATTTTGGAAATCCGTTTTTGTTTCATTTCAGCTTTGTTTGAGGTGATATTGAAAAAAGAAGAACACTTTCTCATGGCCACTTTTTGCCCTCTATCGAATGGCATAATCAATTTTTATATGTAACGTTTCGTCTCTCCAGGACCATCATCAACTTCGTTTTTTTAAATACGACCCTGTACATTTTATTACAATTTTTGCCAGCCTTCATTACCCCCAATACTGTACTGCATCAGCCCGAACCAGATTGAGGCGTTTTGTCTCGAAAAATTCATCTTCAGTGTATCCGTTCCAAATTTATCAAAGTTTTTTCTTTAGATTTCTTTGTTTATTGAATTATCGTACACTCTAAGTGTCGTTAGACCCTGTAAAATCTATCTAGTTATTTAAAGTATTAATTAATAAGGGTTGAAAAGTTTTCAGAACCCATGTCATATCAGATTTATTTGTTTATTTTAATGAATTCTATTATCTGTTAAAATTAAGGCAGTTAAACTTCTAACACTGTATAATCGACAACAGCTAACAGTGGTAAAAAAAATGTATCCCTTTAATGCCACAAATTAAGCGCAGGTGTTTAAAATTATGTAAAAATTTATATTTTGCCGCGTTGTGACGTCATTTAGTGCGATTGAGAACCTAACCTGCTTCTCGGCCGTCTGCCATCTAGTCTACAATTTCTTTGCCGACTAGACGGAACATAATCTTACGAAACAAAGTGAATTTGGTTGTGTCTAAACTCTCGTTAGTCATTTATTTTCTCGATCCTCGATCGCACTAAATGACGTCACGAATTAGCGCGGCGGCAAACGCCGGTTTAAAACATTTATTTTGCTCGCCAAACATAAGTACTTCATTATTAACTCCACAACCTCTAAGAGATTTCTAATGTTTCCAATACACGATTATGTAAGGTTCTGTATTATTTCCACCCAATGCCCATTTATAGCCGTTTATTTGGAAAAGCTCTTACAATCACAAGCGTTTCTTTTAAATAAGTGCTAGTGGAAACAATTTTCACTGTCGATATTGCAAGAAACAACTGCTCTGCTGACTAATGCGACATACATCATTCGTCAGCAGAACCGCCACACATATACCAGTTTCGAATTGGTTAAGTTATAAGTTGACTCCGCTGACGAACGGTCCTAGTTTCCACTATATTATACGGCCCCGGTCAGGGCGTTAATCCTCAGAGTAGTTGTTTCCCTCGAACGAAATATCAATGGAAACGTCCTTTGCTTTGGATTTCAAGACGCACCTACGGCAGATTCGCCTACCTGGAGGGCCACGAGTACAGGATGTACAACTCGTACGACGTCCACTTCTACGCTTCACACGCCCTACACAGGAACTGGCCCAACCTGCAGAAGTCGCTGCACTACGATCTGAGGGATTACGTCTTTTTGGAGCTCCCCGATAAGGTCAAGATGCTCTACGATGGGGACGTTGCTGAGAGGAAGTACCCGGATTCCGTACCGCACGACGCCGGGGACCCAGGTGGGTGTTTATTTTTTACCGTGGATTTTTTTTTTATTTGTGGTATTGTTTGATGTTATAATTATTGCACGAGCGCTTGGAAAAATTATTAGGGGGAATGTTCACTATTTTTAAGTGTCAAATCGAAAGAAACTCCCAGTAGGATCACTTGAGGGGAGCAGATCAGTTAAATGGGATGCCTCTACTGATTTTAACCTCACTTTACTTTGCTTTAAAGTGTTTAAATCTATTTGAACTTAATTTTTGAAATTTTCCGAAATCCTCATCGAGCGAAGAACAGGGAGCCAGATTTGATGCCGCACCATCAAGATCTCAGTTATTTTTAGAGATACAGGGTAGTAAAAATTTTGCCTTTTCGAGGCTATCGGCGAGAAACAAAATTTTGATCTCGATTTCTATATTTTTTTTTTAACTGAAAACGGAGAGGTGAAAGTTTTTGGAGTTGTACATTTTTCTTTAGACCACGCTTATGGAAAATGTGATTGATTCTAGGCGAGGAGCCTTTCCAGCTGGTGAACGCCTACCCGATCCACGACGTGAGCAACTGGCGAGATTTGGGGCCCAAGTTTGTCCTGCAGACCTACCGGGACGCCTTCGATACTTCCGAGGGACTGCCGGACCGCCAGTACGCGGAAGATATGTACAACGCCTGCTACACGGTCATGCACAGGTGTTTTAAGTTTGACCTCGACAAGGATGGGCTGATAGAGAACAGCGGCGTGCCGGATCAGACGTTCGATACGTGGGTGATGGAGGGGGCGAGGTGAGTGTTTTTTTTCTATGTTGTTCACTTTTTTTGTCTTGTATTTAATTTCATTTTAAAAATTAAGAATATTGATGTTGATTTTTTTGTTTGGAAGGTTTTCGTTTTTTTTTATTTTCTATATTTTCTTAATTTATTTTTTTTTTGATGAGTTCTGCGTTTTTATCATAATATTTCTCTACTTTTCAAAAATAAAGTATTTCAGTTTTGAATCATTAAATTTTTTTATTAGGTTTTTGTTTAGTTTTTGTTNATTTTTTGTCGATTTTTGATATTATTAATGTTAATAATAATTTTTTTCCTTCTCCTAAATATTAGGCATATTTGTTTTAAATTTTTTTTGGTAGGTTTTTGTTTATTTTTATTTTCTGTATTATTTTCTTTCTTGATTTATTTTTTTTTTGTTCAGTTCTGCCTTTTTTCATATCCATAATCATATTTCCCTTTTAAAAATGAATCAGTTATGAATCATTGAATTTTTTGGTAGGTTTTTGTTTTTTTGTCGAGTTTTTTAATTTTAATAATAATTTTTTTCTTTTTCTTAAATATTAAGCATTTTCGTTTTGAATGATTGAATTTTTTTGGCAGATTTTTGTTTATTTTTTGTTTTCTATAATTTTTTATCAAGTTTTAATTTGTTTTTAATGTTAATAATAATTATCTTCTTTCTTTCTGAAGTATTTGGTAGGTTTTTGTTTATTATTTGTTTTCTACATTTTTTTATCGAGTTTGGATTGTTTGTAATGTTCATAATAATTATTTTCATTGTTTTTTTTCCTCTTAAATATTAAGCATTTTAGTTTTGAATCTTTTTTTTGGTACATTTTTGTTTATTTTGTTTCCTTTTTTTTTCTTACTACTAAATATTTTTCATCAAGTTCTAATTTTTTTTTTTTGATTTTTGATATTTATATTTCCATTTCTTCCTATCTTTTATACCTGAAGGACGTGTTTCAGTTTTTTATGGTAAAGTTTTTTCATAGGTTTTTGTTTTAGTTTTGTTTTTCTTAATTCAAAATTATTTTTTGCGATCTGTTATTTTTTTTAATTCCTTTTATTTATTTTAAAAATTAAGTATTTCAGCTTGGAATCTTTGAGTTGTTTTGTAATATTTTTCTTTATTTGCATTTACTTCTTTTTTACAAAATATTATTTTTGTGATGTTCCGATTTTCTTCAATATTCAGTATTTATAATATTCTTTTTTTCTTGTTTCTAATTAAGTACCTGTTTAATTTTTGAATTTTTGCGTGTTTTTTTTTGGTAGATTTTAGTATTATTTTTTATATTTATTCGTTTTCTTTCTATCTAAAAATTCATTATTTTGGATTTAAATGCTTTTTTATCGTATTTTGACTTTTTAAAATTTATCATATTTCCATTTTTTTTTTGTTTCATAGACATGCTGTTTTGGATTTTTAAGGTTTTTTACTAGATTTTGGTATTTCTTACTCATTCCTGATACTCCTTTGCTCTGATTTAATTCTTTTTAATATGCATATGGTAATATTGCCTTTTCTTTGTTTTTTTAAGTATTTCAGTTTTGAATTACCTATTGAATTTTTTTGGCAGGTTTTCGTTTTCATCTTTTTTTTGTAGATTTTTGTTTATTTTTTGTTTTCTTTTTTTTTTTACTAGAAAATATTTTTCATACTCTGACTTTTTTTTGATATTCAGTATTTATATTGCCTTTTCTTCCTATTTTTTATAAGTTACTTCTCTGTTTCAAGTTTTTTTGGTAGGTTTCTGTTTTAGTTTTGTTTTTCTTAATCCAAAATAAGTTTTCATGTACTGCTTTTTATAATATTCATAAGAATAACTCCTGTTTATTTTAAAAATTAATTAAAAATTAAAAAAAAATTAATTAATCTTTGTTCTTTTGGAATTTTTTCTTTATTTCTTGTTTTAATATTTTTTTTATATTTTAATATTCAGTATTTATAATATTTCCTTTTCCTGTATAAGTACTTACCAGTATCATTTTTTAATTTTTGTTTTTTTTTTGGTAGATTTTTGTGTATTTTTTATATTTATTCTTTTTCTTTCTTTCTAAAAATTCATTATTTTGGTTTTGAATCGGTTTTTTTAGCTGGATTTTTTTTCTCAATATAAAATACTCTCGTCATATTTTCAGTTTTTTAAATGCAATAAAATACTTCAATTCCTTTCTTTTGTTTAATAGATAATATGCTGGTTTAAATTTTTAAGTGTTTTTATTTACTAGATTTTTGAATTTTTTTATTTTTCATTCTTGATGTAGAATACTTTTTGCTGACACCTAATTATTTTTAATGTGCATGATAATATTTCCTTTCCTGGTTTCTTTAATAATTAAAAATTTCAACTTTGAATTTTTAATTTTTTCGGTAAGTATATTAGTACAGAATATTTTTTTGTATTCATGATAAAAACTTTTTTATTAATACAAAATCATTTTTATGCATAATAAAAATTTCCTGTTATTTCTTTCTTTTAAATAATCTGTTTTTTTTTTTTGGTATGTACATCTTTGTTTATTTTTTGTTTTGTCCTTTTTCCTATTAATACAATTTGTGTTGCTAAGTTATAATTTCCTTTTCCGTTAATAATGGGGTAGTTTTTTTTTGGTAGATTTTTGTTTTCTCTCTGTTCTCCCGTAATACAAAACCTTTTTTATCTTGTTCCAATTTTTTTGTAATATTCATATTTCCTCTCCCTTCTTCTAAAAATTGCTTCAGTTTTGAATCTTTAAGTCTCTGTCTTGCTAGACTCAAAAATTGTGGTAAAACATGTTTTAAGTCCAAACTTTTGCTCATACATTCATTGATATCGCTTAACTCCCGTAGCGCTTACTGCGGGGGACTCTGGATGGCGGCCTGCGCCGCCATGGTCGTCATGTCGGAGCTGCTGTTCAAAACGGAGGAACGTGACTTCTTCGACGACCTGCTGACGAGGGGTAAAAAGTCGTACGAGGCCAAACTGTGGAACGGCCTCTACTACAACTACGACTGCTCCGCCAAGCAGTTCAACGCCATAATGGCGGACCAGCTGTGCGGGCAGTGGTACCTGAGGTGCAGCGGAATAGAGGATTACGTCGTGAGTACATTGGATTTTTTTTTGTGACGGCGAAAACTGGCAATGGACGATATTTTTAGATCATGCCGCAGGAGAACGTTAGGACCGCCCTGAAAACCATATACGAGAACAACGTGCTGTCGTTTTGCAACGGCAACATGGGGGCGGTCAACGGTTTTATAAACGGAGACGTCGACTATATCACTTTGCAGAGTCAGGAGATGTGGACGGGGGTGACGTACGCCTTGGCAGCTACGATGATTCAGGAGGTAAGTGCTTGTGAAGATTTCGAGTCTTAGGTGTCGTTTTTTGGCAACGTTGTCGTTTTTGGCGAGTATGACAAATATACAGTTAAATCGGGGTGTTATTTATGTGGAGGCTAATTTGTTTTGTTAAACTGTCATGAAAACTGATTATTTTTTTAACCTTTTTTATTTTTTTGTAATTTTTTACGCCCCACCACTGGATTGGATAACTTCAAACAGCTCCCGCTAGCCTGAAAGTTAGGAATGTACTGTTAAATCTCATTTTTCTTGATTTATTTACGTGTTTTTTCATAATGTCACAATGAAATTTAACGATGAAGATGCACAAACACACACCATATTTTATTTCGGTTCCAATAAAAACTATTACTTCACGCTGAGAGTGCTGAAATAATCGTTTGTTTTTTGCCCACTTAGTTCCTTGTTGTCATTTCACATCAGGTGGATCCGTGTTTTGTAGCTCATCTAAAGTTGTTCAGTGTTAGAACATATTGACACTGAGATTCACAAACTAAACACAGTGCTTTAAAAATTATTGTACATTAATACTTTTTATAAAAAATTTTAAAAGATTAAAAAATACTTCATATCAGATTAGTATGTTTAGTTAATTTTTTTTGGTTCGACTTTATTGTAATAGATAATATTTCCATTTTTTTTGCTATTAAAATTAAGTATTTTTGAACCTTTATTGTGCAAAATTTTTGTTTTATTTTTTTGTTTTCTGATAAAAAGCAAGTATTTTTTTGTTTTCTGTCTTTTTCTTATAAATTATTTTTTTTGCGTTTTGATTTTTTCTCTGTTAAAAGCAAGTATATCAGTTTTGAAACTGTTTTTTTTTGTGATAGATTTTTTCCCTTATGTTTTTGTAATATAAAATATTTTTTGTTATTTAATTTTTTTAGTGTTCTAAATTGATATTTTCTTTTCCTTCTTTCTTTTAATAATATTTTTTGAGATCTTTTAGATTTTTGCAGATTATTATTTTTAGTTATTTTTTTGTTCCGTTTTGACCGTTTTTATTGTAATAGATAATATTCCCATTTTTTTCCTCTTAAAATTAAGTATTTTTGAACCTTTATTTTGGTAAATTTTTGTTTTTTTTTGTTTTCTGTCTCTTTATTCTTAATATAAAATATTTGATTGTGTTCTGATCAGTTTTGAACCTTTTTTGGTTTTTTTTTGTGAAAGATTTTTTTCTCATTTTTTTGTCGTCTTATTTTTTAATGTTCTAAATTGATATTTTCTTTTGTTTTTTTTTTAATAGCGGATTATTCAGTTTTGACTTTTTGAGTTTTTTTGGTAGATTTTTGCTGATTATTACTTTTAGTTATTTTTTTGTTCCGTTTTGACCGTTTTTGTTGTAATAGATAATATTCCCATTTTTTTTCTCTTAAAATTAAGTATTTTTGAACCTTTATTTTGGTAAATTTTTGTTTTTTTTTGTTTTCTGTCTCGTTTTTCTTAATATAAAATATTTTATCGTGTTCTGATCAGTTTTGGAAGTGTTTTTTTTTGGTGAGATTTTTTTTTTATATTTTTTGTCCTCTTATTTTTTAATGTTCTAAATTGATATTTTCTTTCGTTTCTTTTTTTAATAACGGACTTTTCAGTTTTGATTTTTTGAGTTTTTTTGGTAGATTTTTGCAGATTATTTTTTTTTCTTAAAATTAGTATTTGCGAACCTTAATTTTGGTAAATTTTTGTCATTTTTTTGTTTTCTTTTTCTTTTTTCTTAATATAAAATATTTGAAACTTTGTATTTTTTTCTTATATTTTTTTCTCATATTTTTGTAATATAAAATATTTTTTGTCATCTGATTTTTTTAATGTTCTAAATTGATATATTCTTTTCTTTCTTTCTTTTAATAACAGACTAACAGTTTTGATTTTTTA
This sequence comes from Anoplophora glabripennis, assembly GCF_000390285.2. NCBI lineage: Eukaryota > Metazoa > Arthropoda > Insecta > Coleoptera > Cerambycidae > Anoplophora > Anoplophora glabripennis. Next base: position 5,776 of record NW_019417027.1, on the reverse strand, counting down.
AGTTTTTTTGGTAGATTTTTACATTTTGAGTTTTTACGCTAAATTATACAAATTCTATTTCGATTAGTTAAAAACTAATATACAGACAGTTGTTTCTTGCCCCCTTAGCGTCCCGTTGTCATATCACATCAGGTGGATCGGTGTTATACAGCTCATCTAAACTTGTTCAATGTCAGAGGTCATTTACACTGATTCACAAGCTAAATACAAATTATTGTAAATACTTTTTACGAAAAATAAGAAAAGATTAAAAAATAATCCAAATCTATCAGATTAGTATTTTTAGTTATTTTTTTGTTTTGTTTGGACTGTTTTTATTGTAATAGTTAAAATTTCCATTTTTTTGCTCTTACAATTAAGTAGTTTTGAACCTTTATTTTGCTAAATTTTTATTTTTTTTGTTTTTTGTCTTTTTCTTAATATAAACTCTTTTTTCGTTCTCTTTTTTTTTTTTTTTATAAAATATTTTGTCATCTGATTTTTTTAATATTTGTAAATTGATTGATTTCTTTCTTTCCTTTAATAACGGAGTTTTGATTTTTTTGGTCGATTTTTGCACTTTGAGTTTTATACTAAACTATAAATTCTATTTCGAATCGGTAAAGACTAATATACAGACAGTGGTNGTATTTTCGAACCTTAATTTTGGTAAATTTTTGTCATTTTTTTGTTTTCTTTCTCTTTTTTCTTAATATAAAATATTTGAAACTTTGTATTTTTTTCTTATATTTTTTTCTCATATTTTTGTAATATAAAATATTTTTTGTCATCTGATTTTTTTAATGTTCTAAATTGATATATTCTTTTCTTTCTTTCTTTTAATAACAGACTAACAGTTTTGATTTTTTAAGTTTTTTTGGTAGATTTTTACATTTTGAGTTTTTACGCTAAATTATACAAATTCTATTTCGATTAGTTAAAAACTAATATATAGACAGTTGTTTTTTGCCCCCTTAGTGTTCCGTTGTCATATCACATCAGGTGGATTGGTGTTATGTGGCTCATCTAAACTTGTTCAATGTCAGAGGTCATTAACATTGATTCACAAGCTAAATGCAAATTATTGTAAATACTTTTTACGAAAAATAAGAAAAGATTAAAAAATAATCCAAATCCATCAGATTAGTATTTTTAATTATTTTTTTGTTTTGTTTGGACTGTTTTTATTGTAATAGTTAAAATTTCCATTTTTTTGCTCTTACAATTGAGTAGTTTTGAACCTTTATTTTACTAAATTTTTATTTTTGTTTTTTGTCTTTTTCTTAATATACACACTTTTTTCGGTCTTTTTTTTTTAAAAGCAAGTATATCAGTTTTGATACTGTTTTTTTTTTTTTAAATAGTTTTTTCCCTTATATTTTTGTAATATAAAATATTATTTGTCATCTGATTTTTTAATATTTCTAAATTGATTGATTTCTTTCTTTCCTTTAATAACGGAGTTTTGATTTTTTTTGGTTGATTTTTGCACTTTGAGTTTTATACTAAACTATACAAATTCTATTTCGAATCGGTAAAGACTAATATACAGACAGTGGTTTTTTGCCCCCTTAGCGTCCCGTTGTCATATCACATCAGGTGGATCAGTGTTATGTGGCTTATTTAAACTTGTTCAATGTCAGAGGTATTGACACTGATTCACAAACTAAACGCAGTGCTTTCAAAATTATTGAAAATATTTTTGCATAAAATAAGAAAAGATTAAAAAACAATCCAAATCTATCAGATTAATATTTTTTAGTTATTTTTTTGTTTTGGTTTGGCTGTTTTTTTTGTAATAGATAATATTTCCATTTTTTTGCTTTTAAAATTAAGTATTTTTGAACCTTTATTTTGCTAAAGTTTTGTTTTTTTATTGTTTTCTGTCTTAATATTTTCAGTAGCATTAAAAAGTCCAGTCCTAGTTTTTGATATAAAAAAAAATGAGTACGAAAATATAATTTTCAGTTTGTCACTGAAATTTTCAAAACGAAAAAAAAAAAACAATTTTTCTTTGCCATAATTTGACCGACCACCCGGTGTAACCAATTTTCCATATTTCCCGTTTCAGGGCATGTTGGAGGAGGCCTTCAGGACGGCGGGCGGGATGTACAAGTCCATGACGGAAACGTTCGGTCTGGCCTTCACCACCCCCGAGGCCCTGTACGCCCGTAAATACTACCGGTCCATCGGGTACATGAGGCCTTTAAGTATATGGTCGATGCAGATCTCCCTCGAGCAGAGGAACAGGGCGAAACAATAAGCGATGTGTCGTTTTTCCCGTTTTCTTATCGGAACTAGTTTGATGATGATTTTGAATTAATTGGTGTTGTCGGATATCTTTTCCGTTGTGATTTTAGTGGCATTTAGTATTATTATGATGGTTTATTATGGGTGATCGATTGATAAAAAAAAATATGATGTGATACGTTCATTTGTAGCGAGGATAACTAGAAATCGTAATATCGCAATTAAAAAATTTATATTAATCGATCGTCACTGTATTCTTGCTTTTTTCTAGGCTAATTTGCACAATTCCAAAAATTAGTCGCTAAGGTTCTGTTTTTTCATTTTGTATTTTATTTGTTAATCTGGCATTGAATTTTAAAATAAAATCGATCGGCACATGTCGAGGAATTCCATTGTAAAAGTGAATTTATTCAAATACCCAAAATTCTTAAGAATCGTCCAAAAAGAATCGTAAAAAATTTGTAAATATCACAAATTTCTGATAAAAAAAATGTTTAATCGAGTTCGTAGTTCAATTAATAGGCGGTTTGGGTTAATTTTCCAAATTGCGGTTAGGTGAAATACGTCAAAACTGGAAATAAGCGCGTTTACTAAAGGAAGACAATAGTAGATCAAATGTATCGTAGGCGGAACAGTAAACTGTATTACGGGTTGCATAAGTTATCTGCGCTTCAATTCTCAACCAATTCGATATGCAACTATGATAACATCGCAGTGTATTTCGTGTTGCCTCCCTTTAAAGTTAGCACTGGATTTAGGTACGAGTTCCTGCCAGCACGCATATTTTTTATTTAAAAAAATATCCTGAAGGTATATTTTATTGTAGACAGCCCGTAATTCTTCGTAATTTCTTTGCACCCAAAATTCTCACAAACTGTCTTAAAAAAAATCGTTCCAATTTGATTCCACAGATAAAATTCTCAAATTTCTTATAAAAAAATGTTTAATCAACGTTTCCTCATTTAATTCATCGATGATTTGAATTAATTTTGCAAACTGGTGCACTTGAGCGAATAGATCAAATACACACGCTAAACGGCTGTAAATCTTTATGTTTTACGGAAAATATGCGCTACAAATTGACCATATCTTGATACAAATCGATTTAAACATATTTTTGTGGAACAAAAGTGTGCAAGATTAGACAAAACTGAAAATAAGCGCGTTTACTGAAGGAAGTCAAAAGTAGATCAAACGTATCGTAGGCGGAACAGTAAACTGTATTACGGGTTGCATAAGTTATCTGCGCTNAGCCGACCACCCGGTGTAACCAATTTGCCATATTTCCTGTTTCAGGGCATGTTGGAGGAGGCCTTCAGGACGGCGGGCGGGATGTACAAGTCCATGACGGAAACGTTCGGTCTGGCCTTCACCACCCCCGAGGCCCTGTACGCCCGTAAATACTACCGGTCCATCGGGTACATGAGGCCTTTAAGTATATGGTCGATGCAGATCGCCCTCGAGCAGAGGAACAGGGCGAAACAATAAGCGGTGTGTCGTTTTTCCCGTTTTCTTATCGGAACTAGTTTGATGATGATTTTGAATTAATTGGTGTTGTCGGATATATTTTCCGTTGTGATTTTAGTGGCATTTAGTATTATTATGATGGTTTATTATGGGTGATCGATTGATAAAAAAAAATATGATGTGATACGTTCATTTGTAGCGAGGATAACGAGAAATCGTAATATCGCAATTAAAAAATTTATATTAATCGATCGTCACTGTATTCTTGCTTTTTTCTAGGCTAATTTGCACAATTCCAAAAATTAGTCGCTAAGGTTCTGTTTTTTCATTTTGTATTTTATTTGTTAATCTGGCGTTGAATTTTAAAATAAAATCGATCGGCACATGTCGAGGAATTCCATTGTAAAAGTGGTTTTATTCAAATACCCAATATTCTTAAGAATCGTCCAAAAAGAATCGTAAAAAATTTGTAAATATCACAAATTTCTGATAAAAAAAATGTTTAATCGAGTTCGTAGTTCAATTAATAGGCGGTTTGGGTTAATTTTCCAAATTGCGGTTAGGTGAAATACGTCAAAACTGGAAATAAGCGCGTTTACTAAAGGAAGACAATAGTAGATCAAATGTATCGTAGGCGGAACAGTAAACTGTATTACGGGTTGCATAAGTTATCTGCGCTTCAATTCTCAACCAATTCGATATGCAACTATGATAACATCGCAGTGTATTTCGTGTTGCCTACCTTTAAAGTTAGCATTGGATTTAGGTACGAGTTCCTGCCAGCACGCATATTTTTTATTTAAAAAAATATCCTGAAGGTATATTTTATTGTGGACAGCCCGTAATTCTTCGTAATTTCTTTACACCCAAAACTCTTACAATTTGTCTTTAAAAAAATCGTTCCAATTTGAATCCACAACATGAAATTCTAAAAATTTCTTATAAAAAAAAACGTTTAATCCACGTTTTCTCATTTAATTAATCAATGGTTTGAATTAATTTTGCAAATTAGTGCACTTGAGCGAATAGGTCAAATACATCGTAGGAGTAAAAATAGTTGTACACGCTAAACGGCTGTAAATCTGCAAAATATGCACTATGGTTCATTATAAATTACCATATCTTGATACAAATCGATTTAAACATATTTTTGTGGAATAAAATTAGACAAAACTGAAAATAAGCGCGTTTACTGAAGGAAGTTAAAAGTAGATCAAACGTATCGTAGGCGGAACAGTAAACTGTATTACGGGTTGCATAAGATGTCTACATTTCAACTTTCAATTACTTAGCGCTCAATTTACGTACGAGTTCTTTTCAGAATGTACATTTTTTATTTAAAAAAATATGCTGAAGGTATATTTTATTGTGGACAGCCCGTAATTCTTCGTAATTTCTTTACACCAAAATTCTTACAAATTATCTTAAAAAAAAATCGTTCCAATTTGATTCCACAAATAAAATTCTGAAAAATTCTTATAAAAAAAAATGTTTGATCAACGTTTCTACATTTAATTAATCGATTGTTTTGAATTAATTTACCAAATGTTTGCATTTGAGCGAAGAGGTAGGTAATACAAATCGACTTGAGCATATTTTCATTGCATAAAAGTGTGTGCAAAATTAAACAAAAAAATAAGTGCGTTTACTAAAGGTAAAGATAGTAGGTCAAACGTATCATAGGCAGAACTGTGTGGTGCTTTAGTACGTTGCATAAGTTTGGCCCGTTATAACTTTCAACCAATCAGCTTGCGACGCGAAAAACAATTTTTAATTTCTAATGATATGCAATTATGATAACGTCGTTGTGTATTTCGTGTTGCCTACCGTTAAGGTAGCACTGAATTTACGTACGGGATTTTACAGCATGTATATTTTTTACTTCAAAATCAAAAAATTACCAGTAAATATTAATAAAAATAAACACTGATTATCAGATTAATAAAAAAACACTCAGTCTAAGTTAGAAAATTAAATATTCTAAGTATATTTTATTGTGGACTACCCATAATTTTTGAACAGGGACGTTTAAATTCTCAAAGTACTGACAAAAAAATATTTAATCGACGTTTCTTAATTT
>NW_019417026.1:445766-453260 GCF_000390285.2 Anoplophora glabripennis | reverse complement strand
AACATAAATAATTGAATAACTAAGCTAGAAGGTTAAATGTTATAGGGTAGAAATCCTGTGACGTAATAATATGTTAAGTCACGCCCATAATTTCTGAAAACGAGAAACGGGTCGTCAAATTCCAGTGCGTGTGTAGATTTGGTTTGTCTATCCGCTTTCTCAGGCCGTAGGCAAATAGATGGCGACACGGAAGCGAGAACTTGGCGTCATAGGTGGGCTGTGGAGCTGCGTGGGACGATGGGTCAGGGTTGCCAGATTGGGCTACTTATCGCCAATTGGGCTATCTCAGATGACTTTTGGCTACTTGAAAAAAAGCAAAAATAGCCAGTCGCCAATTTGGGCTATTTCGAGTTTTTACCAGTGTCGGCAATCTGTACAAGTCGAATGTTAGAATAGTATCTTTATATAAATTCTGTTTTTACTCAAGGCTGTTAAGTTTATTTTTTTTCTTTTGGACATGGAATAAAAAATATTTTATTCGGCTTATATTTATTTATAATTTATATACCCATTTCTGTTTTGTAGAATCTTATTTTATAAGTAAGTGTAGATAGTAGAAGAGTAATCTATGCTAATAGTAAAGTTGTTGTTTGTTGTCAGTTATAATAATCTAGTTTTATAACCATATACAGGGTGTAACTAAATAAGTGTAAAACATTTAAGGGGGTGATTCCTCATCGAAAAAAAGATAGGATCTTTCATATAAAGAAACTTCATTGGAGCATCCCTTGTTAAGATACAGCCCCTTAAAGGGGGTACATAAAATTTGTTTAACAATTTTTTTCACAAGCACTAAACAAGTTACAATATTGAAATTAACCTGACATTTTCTACTACCAAAAAGACACTTAGCCAGTAATTTATTTGGTTTACCCCATGGTTGTAAGGGGTGGAAAACGCAACCCCTAAAATTTATTTCCAACGTAATTTTTTGTCTTATTATTTTTTTACCATTTAAAAATTTATTTCCGATAGCCTGTTTCATTCTAAAAAAAAATGTCTCTTGAATTTTTTGCCCAAATTAAACCAGTTCGCAGCAAAAAATTATTTTACGAACAAGATACATATCGCCATAAAACGAAAATACGAAACTAATTTATCTAGTAGGCCGCCATTAGCGATACTGACAATTAAATTGGAATCAAGCTGTCAGTTTGTAAATTTTTGAAATTGAAGTAATACTAATTGTGTATTGTTCTGTTCTTAATTTGTTACTTTAATAATTCACTTGTTATTAAAATGGCATACACAAATGAGGAAATGGCTGATATGCATTACGTTTACGGTCTGTCGCAGGGGAATGGGTTAGAAGCTTCTACAAGATATGCTGAAATGTATCCTCAACGGCAGCATCCTTCACATAGAATATTTGTCTGACTTCATCAACGATTACGTGAATATGGTTCATTCAACAAAAGAACGCAGGATTGTGGTCGCCATCGAGAAGTAAGAACACCACAGCTTGAGGCAGCAGTACTTAATTTGATAGAAGAACAACCTACTACCAGTACTAGAAAGATTGCTTTCCAGCTAAATGTTGATCATATGACGGTATTTCGAATTTTAAAGGAACATCTCTTATACCCTTACCATCTGCAACGAGTACAGGCACTGTTACCGCGAGACTTTCCGAACCGTCTTGAATTTTGCAATTGGATGCTGGAAATGATTAGAAGAAATCGTGACTTTCTGAAGACGATCGAATTCACAGACGAATGTAGTTTTTCTCGGGACAAGATTATTAATTTTCATAATTACCACATATGGGCTGATGAAAACCATCACGCTATTGTCGAAACTAACCATCAAGAACAGTTTTCTCTTAAGGTGTGGGTCGGAGTTATTGGGGATTATTTAATTGGGCCTCATTTTCTACCTCCTCGATTAAATGGTGAGGCATACGTTCAATTTTTAAGAAAAGTGCATCCCCCCGTACTGCTGGAGGAAGTTCCTTTGGGCGTCAGAAGGGATATGGTTTTTATGCATGATGGGGCTCCCGCCCATTTTAGTCAAGTAGCACGTCAGCATTTAACTGAAACATATGCAAATCAGTGGATAGGTCGAGGAGGACCACAGAATTGGCCCGCTCGATCCCCGGATCTCAATCCTCTGGATTTGTCTACTTGGGGCCATTTGCAGCATTTGGTTTATCGTACTCCTGTTCGCGATGTAGAGGACTTAAGAAACCGCATTATCGATGCGTGCAGGGTAATTAGAGAGACTCCAGGAATATTTGAGCGAATACGTGGCTCAATGCGCCGACGTCTAGACGCATGCGTAATGTCTGAAGGTAGACATATTGAACATTTACTATGATTTCTACATGTTGTATGTTTTGTTATTATTAAATTAGTTTTGATTATTCCCCTTTAATCATTTAATGCAGGTAGTAACTACAAAATAACAGTAAATCCAGTCCGCATTTATGACGATGTATCTCTGTAGTTGTTCGTAAAATAATTTTTTACTGCGAACTGGTTTAATTTGGGCAAAAAATTCAAGAGACATTTTTTTTTAGAATGAAACAGGCTATCGGAAATAATTTTTTAAATGGTAAAAAAATAATAAGACAAAAAATTACGTTGGAAATAAATTTTAGGGGTTGCGTTTTCCACCCCTTACTACCATGGGGTAAACCAAATAAATTACTGGCTAAGTGTCTTTTTGGTAGTAGAAAATGTCAGGTTAATTTCAATATTGTAACTTGTTTAGTGCTTGTGAAAAAAATTGTTAAACAAATTTTATGTACCCCCTTTAAGGGGCTGTATCTTAACAAGGGATGCTCCAATGAAGTTTCTTTATATGAAAGATCCTATCTTTTTTTCGATGAGGAATCACCCCCTTAAATGTTTTACACTTATTTAGTTACACCCTGTATATTTGCCTTAGTTAACTAATTATTCCAGTGATGAAGTATTTATTTATTGCCAGAGAATTATTTTTGAATTTAAATCTAGTTCGACAGAGTTTCTAGATTTTACTGCGAACTGTGAACAGTATACTTAAGCCACAGCTTATTATTAAGCTGTGCTGAAGCTGTGAATTCTGTAAACTGTTTGGATTTGGAAGCCTTCTAGGGAATTTAGCCTTTAGTACAGTGACTCTATACAAGACAGTGGCGACAAAAGAGTGTATCATTTTTAATTGGTCCACGTGATTTTAGCTGCCATGTTGCATCCAGTGTCAAACTAGATTGTTACGACCATAGTTGTACTTGTATGTATTATATGTTCTGTGGTTGTATTCTTACCCTTACCTGAGAACAACAAGCAGTTACTCTATTTCTCAGAGTTGTCCACATACCACTAGAAAAGGGTTGTCCCCAGACTCACAGAACAATAAACTCAAACTCGAACGGTTTTAAACTTCAAATGCATAAAAATTATAAATAACGGTTTTTGTTACTAGATGTCAGGCTATTTTGGGCTACTTTCAATTTTGGTTTGGCTACTAGGTTAAAAAAAATCTGGCAACCCTGGGCCCTGGCCCTGAGTTCGGGCTCCTTGTATAGTCTCCATGGTGGCGACAGTGGTGTTGACGTTTGTCATTTGATTTTTCAGTGAATTGTCGACTTTTTATGGCTTTTTTATTTTTTAATTTGGAGACGAGTGTCATGTTTGATATATCGAGAAGATTGAATGATGGAATTGTTCATAAAGAAATAATATATATTGACTGAAAAAAGTATTATATCGTTCTAACGAATTGTCCAACATATAAGTAATCAAATATTATGATTNCTAGACATGACAATCCCCTCCTCAGGCAAGCCGTTGACTACGTACCCGACGTGACCGACAAACACAAAAGACCTAGACACCAACTTTTTGACCATGGGTGACCACCCCAACGACACCCCTCCCCCTGCCCGCTAACCTTTTCTGTTTCAGAGACAGCCAGGATCAAGAAACGAAGACAACGACACACACACACACACACATACACACTCCCAATACCCTACTTACCCCCGGCGAGGCCCAGCCAGGACAAAAGGAGGTCCCACAAAACGCCTACACGGTAGACGACGGATGGGGCCCACCTACGAAGGCTGCCCAGGCCTACACGAGATGAGGCAGGATAAAGAGGGATAATCCCCCTCGATCCAAAATCATTGAGGCCAATTTCTAGCCATGGAATAATGGCGCGACTGTATTTTGTGTTATATATTATTTTGTGGTCAGAGGTGTCTGACAATTTTCAGTATTCCATAGGCTTTTTTTCACTACAGAATATTGGTGAATATATTAGCTCTGTTCGCGGAGCCTGTCAAATTAGTCCGGGATCAGTCAGAAGCAGTCGTCCAGCTACTTTATGTGCTGTTTCCTACAAGCATAGCATAAAAGAAGTAGCTAAGCGATTGCTTCTGACTGATCCCGGACTAATTTGACAGGCTCCGCGAACAGAGCTATTGTCATTTGGTAATTTAAATATTTTCATTCATACACACTACACATACTACAACATACCACTACACTCGCGAAAAAAAGCCTTATTCTATGGCCTTATTCTATAGTGGCGACAGTGGTGTTGACGTTTGTCATTTGATTTTTCAGTGAATTGTCGACTTTTTATGGCTTTTTTGTTTTTTAATTTGGAGACGAGTGTCACGTTTGATATATCGAGAAGATTGAATGATGGAATTGTTCATAAAGAAATAATATATATTGACTGAAAAAAGTATTATATCGTTCTAACGAATTGTCCAACATATAAGTAATCAAATATTATTGTTTGCAAATAATGTAGATTAGTGTTAATTTTGTTTTCTTAGATATTTTTGTACAAATAAATTAACAAGAAAGATTGTTAATAACCGAATACAAATGCATATATTTACATTATGGTGAGTATATTTAATATAAATAATTACATTATTTTAAAGTTGATTTTCTAGACCGATCAAAAGGGATTTTGTATAAGAAGCATAAAATTAAAGGTACCAAATATCGAAGTGACCCCTTTGGAAAACTTTGACTTTTCAGAAGCGCTGGAATCAGTCTATCCCCTTTTAGACATTATTTTTAGTTTTTTAAATTATAATGACTTGAGAACATGTTACGAAGTAAAAATGACATGGAGAGAAGTTGCTCAAAGGATTTTAGAGAAAAGAAATAAATCCAGTTGGTTTACGTGTTATAATGCTAAGGTATCTTCTACGGTTAAACCCAAGATAATTAGACATAGTGATAACCTTAATTATAATAATGTGGATATGGGTATCATTTTATATGATTTTAGAAGGATTAAACTTAACAGCTACATTTGTGTCCATAATTTTTATCATGATATGGACCTGTCAAGGAAAACTGGTATGATAACTGTTACTATTCTTTTTATTGAAGCTAGAAAAATAATTACTTTCAAATTGATACTGAAAATAAGTAAAAAATAAAATTCATTTATGATATAATGAAGTTTTTTAATATACTATGTTCTAATTGATTCGGTGTAAAATTTTTTTTAATAAAGTTCCAGAATACCTTGAAGAGGAATTGGTACCACAAAACATTAATTATTGCTTAATATCGTGTCCAAAAGTTGTCTCATACTTTGACGTAATCAAGAAGGAAGATGTTGGATGTGGTTCAGTTTTGGATGGTTTGTTCTTACCTAAAATCCCCAAAATAAGAACAGCCATGTTCCACTGTAATCCGCTCAAAAAAGATTTACGTAAATATCTAGAAAGTCACATAAAATCGACTGAAGAAGTAAAGTGTCTTCTGCTGTTTTGTACCAAAAACCTAAATAAATCTATATATAATTTATTGAAAGTCTTGATACCTGAGTAAGTATATGTATTATAATTTAAATTAATATACCTATGATACTGATCTTTGCAAAAGCAGAATGCTCAAGCTTTTATAAGCAAAAATAATATTTAAAAAATAATGGTATTTCCAATAAAATAAAATAATCAAATAAATAAATTTTAATTTGTATAATTTTTTATTTGTATTTTATCAAAAACAAAACATTTTCATTTTCTTTTCAGAAAATGTAAATAAATATTTATCATTTTAGAAATAATGCCTCATCAGTGGCAGTCGGAGGGGGTGTTATCAGAGGAACTAAAACTTTTCAGCAAATTACACCTGCAAAAAGGGTATTTTCTAGCAATGACACCTTCTGCATAGTTTTCTTGCAAGAACAATGCACTCGCACAGATTTTAATGCTTTTTCTTTTGTTATTTTTGGTGACGATTTGTCAAAAGAGGAATTTGAAGAAGAGCTTTTAAAGGTAGACTTGAGCATTATATAAAATATATTATTAAATAATAGTTTTTTTTTTAGTTTAAAAAACAAATAATATTAAGAACTAATAGTGTCGCCTTTAGAGTATGTTGTTCAGCAAAGATATATTCAGAAGAGGAACTTGTTCTATTTAATAAAGTTTTTCCAAATATACCATTGCTGGGAATGAATGCCGATGGTGAAATTGGATGGAATTGCCTTTACATGCCTGAAAAAGCTGGTAAGAACTATATTAATAGTTATTTGTATTAAGAATGACAAATTACAAATTTCCTTAATTTGTAATTTGTAATACAAAATTTCAGATGATGGAGATGGAGAATCAGAGGCAAAGAAAGCCAAACACAAGTATCCAAAGGTGCAACATCAGTGGTCTACAATTCTTGTATTAATTACATGGGGCCCATTACTTACAAAATAGTATTTTCCATATATAAGATAGCATTTATACTTGTTTTAACAAAAAAGTTTTATATACACACAAATTGTAAATAAGAAATAAAGTATTAATTTATTAAATATCCTTTATTGTTTCTTTGTATTGCGAACAAATTAAAAAAAATGTCAAGAACAAAATATAGGGTAAAGAAATTTATTAATACAGGGTGTTCCTAAATAAGTGTCGCAACGGAAAACTGTAAATTCCTCTTGAAAAAAGAAACATTATTTTCCTCTTCCATTTTTCTGTCTGGGCTTTCGTTTTCGAAATACACGGTGTCAAAACTAATTTTTTTTTAGTTTTTCGCCAATATCTTAGGAATCGCTTGAACTACAGGACTGAGCTTTTGTACACACATTACCACTATTAATAGCTACTTTTTCGCACCCTTCTCGAATTCATTAGACGTGCCAGTGGTGGAGATTTTAAGGTATCGTAAGGGTTTTTCCCCCCCTAAATTTTACGCCACTGGAAAAAGTGACTTTTGACAGCAAATTCTAAAGCGCCAATGAATTTTACACAATAAGAGTTCTCTTGGTTCATTGCTCTAAAGTCAACCGTTTTCAAGAAAAATGACTTTTTATGAACAAAAGCAAACATTTTGCTAACGTTTCGAAAATCTTTTGTAATTCAAAAAATAGGTAGTAATAATTAACAATTTTAACGAAATTTAACAACAGATAGGATTTTAACTTTTTTTATCAATTTGGCGAGTAAAATTTACAGAAACTGTTCAAAATTACGTCCGTTGGCTTGAATGCACGCATTACATCTTCTAATCATGTTTCTTTCTGCCGCTGCGG
>NW_019417026.1:410176-445664 GCF_000390285.2 Anoplophora glabripennis | reverse complement strand
AGACGGAATATCTAGGATCTACGGATTGGGATGTGATTGTCAGGTCGTCGGCGTATAAGTATATGTTGGTGTTGGGGGGATGTGGGATGTCGGAGTTGTAAATGGTGTATAGGTGTGGGGACAGGACGGTGCCCTGGGGGACACCGGCCTCCATGGGACGGGTGGTGGAAAGGGAATCTTGGATTTGGATGCGGAATTTTCGGTGGTGTAGGTAGGATTTTATGAGTTTGGTAAAGGATATGGGATATTGGTTGGTGAGCATTTTCATCAGTAGGCCTTCATGCCAAACCGTATCGAAGGCCTTTGCGACGTCCAGGAAGACAGCACCAGTGTACTGTCCCCTGTTGAAGGCCGCCGTGATGTGCTCGGTAAGGCGAAGGATTTGGAGTTCAGTGGAGTGATTGGGTCGGAAGGCGAACTGCTCGTCTGGAATGACTTGCAGTTCTTGGGAGTGGGTTCTTAGACGGGTTAGGATAATTTTTTCTACCACTTTGCTCATAGCCGGGAGCAGGCTAATGGGCCGGTAGTTGGATGGGATGGTGTGATCTTTGTTGGGTTTTGGGATAAGGATTATGTTTGCTGTTTTCCAGCGGGTAGGGAAGTGTCTTAGTCTGAGTGTCGCGTTTGTTATGTTTAGTAGGGCCATGAGGCCCTTGTGTGGTAGTCGTTTAAGTGTCGTGTTATGTATATTGTCGGGTCCGGGGGCTTTTCTGTTTTTAAGTCTGCGTATTGTCAGTCTTAGTTCGTCAGGTGTTGCGGGGGGGATTATGTCATTGTCTGGCTCTCTGTCGACGCGTCGGGCCGCGCGCTCAGCCACTATCTCGAATTCCTCGTCTTCGTCGGGCAGCTGAGGCAGTCTACACTGCAGTTCCAGGCTATCGGCGAAAGCCTCGGCCTTTTCCTGGTTCGTGTAAACCACCCCCACACTACCGTGGATTGGAGGAATTTTACGGCGAGCGGTCTGTCGCAGGGCCCTCTGCGTTTTCCAGAGGCTGTTGTCTTGTGGATCCAGCGACTCCAGGTGCCTAGCCCAGTTGTTCTGGGCCAGTTCATCCAGAGCCGCCTTCACCCGTCTGTTACGTACGTTTAAGTCATGTCTGTGTCGGGGCTTTTGCATATGCATCAAAATAATAATTTACGTATATCAGTTGGAATGCACAAGCCCATTTGCGCAAATTGCATGGGCTTGAATAACAATTATTAGAGATATTTTGAACAAATGGTTGTAAGTGTTGTAACTTGTCTTATCACGTAAACGTACCACCTATTGAGTGTCAATAAATTAGATGAGGAAGAAGAAAATATAACCTCCAATTTTATAGGAATGACATTATTGACATTTTATAGAATGATATAATTTTTAAATTTAAGCATTAAAATGGTAATAGGAGCTTTTCCTGCGGCTAAATTAGGTGCTTTACTATTAAAACAAATAAGTAAACCAATAGCAAATCTTGTGAAAGAACAAGCAAAGAGTTCTCCAGTATTTAGGAAATATGTGTGTATGCCACCAGCCCAATGTAGGAACTTCAATATAAATATAATAAACAATAAATATTTAACTGTATTTATATTTTAGTTTATAACTGGTGTGAGGTGAAAGCAAAAATGTGGATATTAAATTTAGGAAAACCAGTAAACATACCGGTGTTAAATGAAGCTATGGCAATAGAATTAGGCGCTAACTTACTTGGAGAGGGAATTATATTCACAATAGCGGCAGGTGTACTCATAGCTGAATATAATCGGTAATAATATATTTCATTGCATTAGGACAATATCACCAGTTAACAAATGTCATTCCCCATTTAGGTCCTCTAGAAAAGAAGCAACCAAAGAGGAGATGAAAAAACGTGAAGTAACTGAAATACAAGAAGCAATTAAAGAACTATATATTCAGTCTGAGGAACAAAATGCTCAGATAAGAGAACTGACCAGGAAGTTAGGACATTTGGGTAATATTTCAAATTAGTTATATGAGTTCAGAACGATAAACAATATTATATTAGCCAAGTAATTTAACATTTAACTTATCTATTGAGATATAGCCCCCTCAATGTGGTACCGTGAAACAATGTTTTCTAGTATAACTTTAAAACAGTTTTTATTTAAGTATTTGAGTCTAGTATATTACATTCACATGTAAGAAAATCATATACAGGATGTTATTTATTGTGGACACCTCACCCCTTGACCACCTTATAACTTTTATGTGTGCATATGCGCTGTCCTAAGGGGAACCCTCGTATTTGAAAAAAAAAATTTAAAATATTCTTATAAATCATGTTTGATTCAAATGTTTCATCTTTCCTGCATTAATATACCATATTTGTTTCTAAACCACCATAATCTAATAGTATTTTATCCCCATATTTGTTAATTTGAAAAATGCTGAGATGCATTTTGCGAAGGACCCATCTCCATATTTTAATCCAGAATCATATATATATCGCCTAGTAGTTTTCAAATACATGTTAGAGGTGTAGCACACAACAGAGTCTCACGTGATTAGACATACATGTACGAGTTATTTTATAACAGTCATTGTGTGCAATAACGGGCAGCATTAACTTATTTTTTTGGTTACTGCTAGTTTTGTATATTATGATGATTACATTTTATTTACAATTGAAAGTAGTTTGCTTTAAAATCAATTCATTAGGAAATAAAGAAAAAGATGTTTCATTGATAAAATCAGACGTCATTCTGGTATTTTTTTAAAACAATGCAATTGTGGTTTAAATAAATAATAATTATGTTACTGTGGATCAGTGACGAATTTATAAAAATTTGTGAAAATAGTGTTATTATTGTTGATTGGTCTAATGTTAGTTATTAAATTATGTATTTTACTAGCGTCAGTCTATTAACAGATTTTTATTTTTATAAAAATTATTCTTTAATGGGAACTGCTCCTGAACTAGGTAGATATAACTGCTGAGATATTTTTAACCTACAATTTTATTAGATGCACCTACAATTTTTATGGGTTTTATATATTTAAACATTTTGCACGTCCAACTGATTTGGATGATACTGACTTGTTTATTGAAACTCATCGAATATATTATTTATTGTCAACAAAATGACTTATTATGTTAGTGTGGTACAAAGGATTTTTTTATATGAATGTTTTTTTATTTTGAAAGCTCTATAGCTTTAATTTCAATATTCTTATATCGTATCTAGAACCCTTAAAATGTTTTTTATACATATAAGCTATAGGCTTTATGCAATGTTTCAGAAAAAAATTTGAATAATTATCTAGACTAATAAATAATTACATTTGGATACATACGAGCCCAGGCTCATAATAGTTCGGCCGGTAATAATTTGTAACTATATTTTTGAAGATAATATTAAACTTAAAACAAAGGTGCAAAATTTAATCAAAACTATTACAACTATATTCAAAACTATACTTTTAAGTAGCTGAAACTGAAAATTATAATTAAATTACGTAAAGAAACAAANAAGAGTGTGCACGACTTGTGGATACAATGCCCAGTAGAATTAAGGCGGTTATTGCTAATAAAGGCGACGTAACGCAATATTAGGTTTTGGCCGAACTATTATGACCCACCACGTGAAATACATTTTTGGTTATACTGATTTGTTTCTTTACGTAATTTAATTATAATTTTCAGTTTCAGCTACTTAAAAGTATAGTTTAGAATATAGTTGTAATAGTTTTGATTAAATTTTGCACCTTTGTTTTAAGTTTAATATTATCTTCAAAAATATAGTTTCAAATTATTACCGGCCGAACTATTATGAGCCTGGGCTCGTAATTCATGTATGGCAAACAAAGGGGTATAAACTCTAATTTTTTATGAAGCAATATAAAGTAGCTTCATGACACTAACACTAATTCTAAAAAAAGATTTTAATGGAGTCTATTTCCGTCACTGATTGTTTGTTTCCGAGTTTAAAGGATAGTGAAATTGCGTTGTTTTTAATGGATGATATAATAAATAAAATGTATATGTTACTAAATTGAAATCCTACCCTTCTGTCTCTTTTACATTCATAGTTGAAGAGGAATGCTGGGTGAAATGTCATAATGAAATTATAATCTTAATCCTGCTGGGAGACGATAAAATAAAAGTGATATACATGTAATTTGAAATTATCTGTATGTCTAGAATAATTTATTATATTTGTCGCAATTAGTATTTAAAGGCATTTCATGCGGAATATGTTTCAAATAATCTGAAAATATATTAAATATATTTTTTATCCTAACAAATTAATTATGTGTTATTTTTCAGATACTCATCTGCAAAATATCGTTAGAAATTCAAAACCTTCAACACCAAATTCTACGCAACCCAAAAACACACCTCGAGATTTAACTTCGAAGGACAACATAGTCCAGGAAATATGTTATTACCCCGACGCCAATATACATAATGTATCAACGAATTTAATATTTGAAGCATTAGATGATTTGAAGCAATTCTGGAGTGGAAGAGGATAGTAGATCTCTGTATATTATTATTATTTTTTTAACTTTTTATAAATGTAAATAAATTGTACTTTATAGGTTCCAAACTTAGGGTTTATCTAGTCACTTTTAGGAGTTCGATACAATTTTGCTTCATTGATGTATATTTTATTAAAAGATCTGTAAACAGTACTAAAAATAAAATTAATACTTTTTGTTATTGTTCGAAATTAAAATAAAAGTTCTGTATGAATTAAAGGTCCCACATATTTTATAATTTAAAGGTTTGATGTTTTTAAGCTAGACCAATTAGCAAGCAATTATATTTAAAATAATTGACCAACGATGGCTCGCAAAAATTAAAATGGTCATATTTTGATAATGAAGCTTGCTAATAGTGCTGTTTTTTAGGAGCAATAATAATAATAAGTCATTCTAATCGCAAAGATTATCCTAAAAGTACGACATATGTTGGTAGACCCTAAGCACCATTTAGTGCAGTTTTCAAGATGTTGGGGTCGGCCACTCCTATTTTCATTTTTTTGTCTTGCAAATTTTGCTCGAAATATTTTTACCATGAAGGTTTACAATATGGGTTTAAAAATCATCCCCATATGGGACCCACGTTTCAGTACCAAGATATGACCACTTTAATTTTTTCTTACATGTTTTTTTTTCTGTAATTTTAGCTTTGCTATTTTGAAATGGAAACTTTATATGCTGACTTTTCCGGCATTATTGCATGGAGTTTTTAAAACTTAAAAAATGACAATTTTTTTCCCTGGATATTAAACAATTTTTTTTTAATAAAATTAAAATAAGTTTAATCCCATTTCAGATGAGATGTTCGATATGCACTACATCCTACATTTATTTGAAAGTTGGCTGGCTGGATGCTTCGTACGTCACATCTGAAACGCTATTTATGACGAAAAGATATAATTAATCACAATTTACATAAACAAAATGTAGAAAATAATCACATTGAATTCTCTTTTTTATCCCACTTATAATTAATTACAAGGTAAGTCATCAGATCCAAGAGTATGCGTTAATACTTTTGAAAACAAACGGGATGTTTTATACAAACAATTTTTTAAAATCGCTCCCTTTATTATTTCAAATATTTAAAAAAAATACAATTTTGTATTTTGACAACTAACGAAAATTTGTAAATTATTTTTCTACGCCATTTTTAAAAAAGTGATTCAAATAAGAAATTATTTCGACATGTAGACGACAGCTTAGCTTAAATTTCAATGTAGAATAAAATTATAAATTTTGTGATGAATATCAAAAAATATACAGGGTCGGAAAGTCCCCATGGTTCATCGGCCGTTACGTGAGAGCGATAAAGAAGGGAAGGGACTTTCCGACCCTGTATATATTTTTAATTTCTTTACCAAAAAAAATTCATACATCCCTATTTATTTTCATAAGTACTCATACTTCTAGTTCTGATACTAATTCTGAATCACCCTGAATAAAAAATATATACATATAATATACGATACTGTTTTAAAAAATTAGTAAGTATATTTTTTTTACAACATTGTCAGGAATACTACTTACTACTTCTATAATACTTTTAAATTATTTTTCTGCAAATATATTTACTTACTAATAAAATAATATTTAATTAGCAACATTGGACATCAACATATTTTTGTGACTTTGGTGATGCCGACAGGATGTACATACAATTTTTAATTGTTATTGGTTGTGATTTAAGGTAAAATCACATAACATGTTATTACGGTGCCACTTTTTTAATAATAAAGCGTTTGTTAACATTAGAAAATTGTATTTTATATTTTTACCAATAAATGCTACATGGATATTTATATTCTCGATTACTCTGTTGCTTCCAATTATAGTTAGAAGTAGTAGAAAGTTATGGCTAGAGGTCGAAATTGTAAACAAGATATCTCAAAATTGGGAAAAATTTATTTTGTAAATGTATAGTAAAAAAAATATTACATACCACAAAAATACAGATGAAAAAATACATAAAAAATTTACTATCACTTGGTGCGCTTCAAATTTTGCTTTACCATTTTCTGTAAATCGGCAATTTTCTGCTCCAATTTTTTATAATCCAATTCACCGGGTTTCTTATGTTTTCTAGACGAAGAACACTTTGAACTTGCCCTGGAACTTGTTCCAGAACCAATAGAACTGCATCTAGAATGATAATGTGTCCTTGATTTACTTCTCCTAGGTGAAGGACTAGGTGTTCTACTCCTTGGATCGTTGATGGGTAAATCAAGCAACTCTGGATCTGCGTATCTGTTACTAGACAAGGAACTCTCCACACTTCTCTCATGTTTGATAGCACTTTTTGAATACCTAGTAAGAATATTATTATTATTATTATTACCGGTGCTAAGTTTTGTTATTAGAATAAATCTCTATATTACAAAATATAATTTTTATAATATGTGTGCAAAGACAACGTTGCATATAGGGTCAAAGTAAATTGATTTTCATTTATCTATCGATAAAAAAAATGACTATTGTCAATTTATCTTAAAATTGCTAGATTTGAGTAAAAACAAAAGATTCAAGTTATTGCTCTGAAGAAAATATAAAAGTTTAAAATATTAATTGACTGTATAGTGTATATGTGGGAAACAAGCATTTTAGCAACTATGTTTATAAGAACTGTTAATGTTTCTTTAATGATATGAATGGATTGTGCAAATTTGAAAGATTAGGAAAATATTTTTGACTTAAAACTTTCGAAAACAAGTGAAAGTGAGTAAGAAAAGAAATAGCATAAAGTCGGTTTTCTTCGAATATTTTCGAATCTATTCGGAATTTTCTAAATTTAAGAAGAACGGATCCATGATCGCCAGAAAATTCTGTACATTTTTGCCTATTTAACGATTTCTGTAATGCTTAAAATAAGAAAAATACCTGTATAGGATAGTTAAAACGGGGTAACCCTTAATAACATTTTCTATAAAGCTTTTAAACTAAAGTAAAAGTCTCTCAACAACATTTTAAGTTATCAATTTGGTTGTGAATATTCCTGTACTGATGCCGTGTTTTTTATATACCTAGTAATAATGTAAACTTCATACTTTTGTTTTTTATTTTATCCAGTCCCAAAATGAAAATTTGAAGTGTAAGAAATAGTGAGCAGCCATGGAATTGATCCTTCTCTTATTATCATCCATCTTTCCACAAACTGCTCATCCAATGCTGAACATTATGACTGAAATAAAGGGGGCCCCTATCCAATTAAATCCAATAACTGTAGTAAATTTAAAGAAAGAGAATGAAGATTTACTAACTGAATGATTAAATCCTCATCAAGAAAGCTTAAAAATTCTATTGAATTCAGTCTCTCCAGAAAAATAAATGGACCACACACAATAAATATATATTATGTAGTTTCCAATGAATGTGTGTCACACATTTTCGTGACACAATAAGACAAAAAACCGCGATTTGCAAGAAGAGTTGCATAAATTTGTGGCTCAGATTCTTTCAATAGAATTTTTAAGCTTTCTTGAAAAGGATTTAATCGCCCAGTTAGAAGATTTCTTTTAATTTTACAACTTAATTATGGATTCAGTTGGATGGGTCCCCCTTATTTCAGTAGTAATGGTCGACACTACCTAAAAATCCACTTTGCAGAAAGATGGCTAATAAAAGGTGGACCAATTCCATGGGCCCAATTTTAACACCTCTTGATTTATCAATTTGGAACTGGATGAAACAAAAAGTGTATGAAGTTGTCATTATTGTTGTGGAATGATTGAACAAATTGTAGGTGAAACAAAAAGTGATATATATTGGTTGAGGAAGATTCACAACCAAATTAATAATTTGAGCATAGAAAAATGTTTATATAAAAAAATATGTTTTCTTTGTAAAACTACTGTACGTGCAGTTACTTGATTACTATGTCAAAAAGTGAGTTATTTGAAATAAGAAAAAAACTAAAAATGTTTCCCTACAATTTGACACTTCCTAAGAACTAAACGAAACAATTTTCCATAAGGGTAAGTTTACTTTAAATTTTACCCCAATAATCTACGATAGCTCCATATTACGAGATTTTCTATGTTGTAATAACTATAGCCTTTAAGTTCAATGTTGTAACTGACCTAGGTTCTATGAAATCCTGAGACTTTTTATTTGACAACTCCTTCCTCATGCTAGATTCCTCTACCAAAGCAGGTGACTGGTGTCTTTTATACATTGTATGAAGACTGTGACATGATCTTCTTTGAGTAAGTGGTACTTTATTTGGATGATCTCCAAGCCCCATTCTACAATTGGATTATATTAACAGTGCGAAATACGTGCGTGTTATATTTTTTATGCTTTTTGACCATTATGTAGAAAAATTTAATGGAATAATAAAAAAATAGTAATAGGTACCGTATACTGAAATTTACCTTGACGCATGGTTGGTCTTAGTTAATTTTGCCTTTAGACATTTTTCTGAACATTTGACTTTATCCAGTTCTTTGGCAAGGTGTATTTTATCGCTTCTTAGTTTTTCAACCAATTCATGATGGGAATTCCTTTCGCTCACTACACATTTTTCTAGGTTGCTCACTGCTTTCTGTAACGACAATACTTGATTTTTGGGCTTTTTTTCGAGTAACTTTGATAAATGACGAATTTCCTCTTGCAAATGAACATTCTCTTCGGTCAGTTCATCAACTCTAGCAGTTAAAAAAATAAAGATGAAAACACTATATATTTTTTTAGTTTTCCACAGTTCCAGGAAAAATTTGTTTTCAATAACAGAAAAATATGGGAGAATTTTAATACAGGTAATTAAAATGTAGGCAAAGAATTATGATTACCTTTTTTGTAGGTAATATATTTTCCTTGAATCATTGTTATTATTCTTCAACGAAAGTTCTTCTCGAGCTCTTGCTAGTTCTATTTCTAATCTTCGTATGGTTCCTTGTAGTATTACAGGATCAGGTGGACCACAGTATTCCAGAGGTAAAGGGTATCGAATTCTATGGAATAATTTTTATGTTAATTAATAGTGAATGGTTAGTATAGTAAGTGGTTCAAATACTAATTATACAGGCACGCAAAAAAGAAAAGTGGCGTGTTTCAAAGGCTAGATCTATGCCTTCAGAATTGCTCCATCAGCCTCCATTTTTTTGGAATCGCGAAAAAACATCTTTAAATACATAAAATACAGAACATCTCGCTTTGGGAAGCATCAACATTAGGTATAATTGTAGGAAGCGGCTGAAAGTGACTGCAGGACCATATTTATATGTATTTTGATGCACTGAATCAGCATCCTAATTCAGTTCTCCCCCAGTTTTTTTAAATCGCCGAAACAACACCCTTAAATACGGAAAATCCCATATCATTTGGAACAATTGTAAAAAGAGAATGAAAGTTACTGCAGGTCCATATGCATTTTGACGTGCTAAAGCCGAAACCGAAGTCGGAATCGATCTATCACCCTCAAGTCTTTTTATACCGTACAAAATAAACCTAAAATGGGAAACTCCTTCCGTTTCCCAGGGACTCTGCCAATGTGGATCTGCTGCTCACTGTCACTATTCTGATTACAGGCAAGGACAATAAAATGGGCTTCAAAAAGAATACATCAGGAAATGAAATTTCGTTCGAAAGTTCGAAGGTTTATCGCCGAAGATTCTCAACTGAATTTCATCATTAGAAATTTAAAAAGAAATAGAGGAAAAAAAAGGGAATTGCTTTGTGTGTTTCGTTTCTCAAACTGCTGGCGAAACTCAATAGGGAACCAACAGTTTGTATATTAGACACATAAACACAGTACTTATCGAAACTAAAAAAAACAAGCAAAAATGAATGTGTATTTGTCCTGCCAAAAATGCTAATCTGCTAGTGGGAATGAAAGATGAAGTTCCTTCTAGTTTTGAAAAATAGAATTTTCCATATTTTCTGCATTTAACGGCGGTTTTTCGTGGTTTAAAAAAATGATCACCGCATCAAAATACATACGAATATGGCCCTGCAGTCATTTTCAGTCGATTTCTACAATTTTATCTAATGCTGATCCCTCCCGAAGCGAGATTTTCCATATTTTCTGTTTTAAGGGCGGTTTTTCACGATTAAAAGAAAATGGAGGGTGATGAAGCAATTCTGGCCCAGGATTCGAATTCAGCGGATGAAAATGCATAAGGATACATGGGTCTAATCTTTGGAACAGACCATTTTTCTTTTTTTGTGTGCTTATGTTAAGAATTTGCGTTTACAGTTAGACAATTTTGCCTAAGCTTGCGCAATGTCTATATTCTATGCATCTCACGCATTCCACACCAAAGCCAAACTCTTAACATATTCTTAAAAATAAAAATATATGTCAATTTCTAATAGTAGTAGTTGAATCTTTCATTATTCTCATATATTTATGTCCGAGGTCATTCACCGAATGACTATAAAAAACCGCCGTCTTTGAATTTAATACTTTTGCTTTCATTTTTTAATTTGCATCAATTTTATTTGCTGATATTATTTAATAAAATATAGAAATAAACTTTGTACAAAATTATTTGTATAATTTTTGCTATATCCCTCTGTCTAATACTAATAGCTTTGTGCCTAGCGCGTAGTTTCTAATAGTCAAACGAATCGCGATTCCAAACAATGAATTTTGACCATTATGTAAGCATTACATCGGAAGGTGCATACCTCTGACTGTTGGAAACTGTTTTATATTGCTCCAGTGACAAAGATATAATAATATAATTACGAAATTAACAGTGGCGGCTCGTGACATATACAAACTTAAAAATAATTTTAAATTGCACAATTAAACGGAAATTTTAGGTGAAGCAGGGTGCGTCACTTGCGTCTCCTGGCGAGCCGCCACTGGAAATTAACAATAAAATGCACATGTACGTACTTATCAAATTCCACCACATAAGTGACTATAAGGTATCTTCTGTTATTATTGCTGGACCCCACAGATTTTGTGATTTTTCTTGATCTCAACAATTCCAAATCCTCAAAAGTTAACAGATCTAAACTGACGCTCTCACTGGTCTAAAATAACATATTGCTGTTAAAAATGAAATATTATAAATAAATGTAGATATATTTTTAAAAGTGGACTTCCTACATTAATATGCTCTCGCGTTCCCACCTTCCTTCTCTTCTTTTAAATAAATACCGGGAAATACCTAATAATTGAAAACAAATATCATATGTGTGTCTCTATAATATACAGAGTTGCCTCCGGTAAAAAAGAGAGTGAATCTTTATAGATTATTTTATATATTTTAGCTAGTTTTGTAAATTCTCGGCGTTAAACTTTTTTGAATTTCCCATAAATGACATGCAAATATCTCGAAAAATATTTGGTATAATGTTAATGAAACTTGGAATTGTGACTTAAATATAATGTTAAAATTTATTAAATTTGTTTACATTGCAATGCAACATTGCAACTAAGTAGAGATGCAGGAAAACAGCAACAAAAAAACATAAGACCCCAGAATTTTAACGCCACTGATATTTTTCGAAATCCTTCAGTCTATTTCTTTCATAACTGTGTGAAAAAATATATATAGTTATTTTTGAGTTATTTATTTTTCTATAAAATCTAAAATTATCTACTACAGAATTGCATAAAAATCGGAAATCATAATATTAAACTAGATAGTTTCATAAAAAAAGTTATAGGGTTTTCTGTTACAATGTAACTTTAAATAAATATCATACAATTAATCATTCAAATTCCGGAATAGCGCTGGTATACAAATTTGTTCATTATTTGCTATACCCCAGAAAATTAAACTTTCTGCATCACTATTATACCGTTTTACAATATTTTTTTGATATGAAGAGTTTTTCAGTTATATTCGATTTGTTCAATTATGAGACAAGCTCATTTTGAACAAAAAAGATAACACGAAAATTACTCATTACTCAAATAAAATTGAAGATACCTTTTTTTTGAAACACAATTAGAAAACAAATTGGATTCATTTGAATTTTCAAAAACTCAGTGGTGTCAAAATTATCGGATGCTTAAAATCGATTTTCGCCACTGATTGACATAATGCAAATTCAATAAATTCGCAAAAATTACAAGAATCGCAACATTGAAATTCAACATTTTTTGCAAATATCTTGCGTTGTGTGCATCAGACATCCATCCCAAAACAAGGTTTTTTCGCAAATATCTCGCGCCCAATGTATTGGACGTCAAAGAATTAGAACTTTGATCTGGAATATCTCAAAAAGGGCAAAGTTTCGGGAAAAAATGCAAGAGACCAGTCTTGTAGATAATTAAATTCTCTACAGCTTTCATAACAACTTTATGGATGTCCGATGCACAGAACGCGAGATACTTGCAAAATACTTTAACCTTCAATATCTTGGTTAACCATACTGTGATTTTTGCGGATTTGGGTTTGGGACACCTCAAAGAACGTCTGTACAAAAATTCACCTTGGACGGAATTTTGTCGACTTTCCCATTCCTTACAATTACCTAAGCTATCAGCTTAATTTCCATTCATATCTCGAACATCTTTCGAGATATTTGTGTCGATGTGACATTTTTCAAAACTTTAACACTGTATTTCCTCTTTGGGTAAACAAAAGTATTTAAAAAATAGTATATTCTATTTTGGTATATTTTCAATTACTTAAAAATTTTTTAAAAATGGGCACGATCCACTGTTATAACGAATACCAGATTGAATCAAAGTAAAACAGTCAGTTTTTCGGATGATCTGCAACTTGGGGACTATTTCCTTAGTTTCTTTATTCTCAAATCAAAGACCTTTTTCATATAGGTAGTCAGATAAAATGAAAGTCCAGGAAACTGTAGTTTAATAATATTCAGCTGCTTCAATAAATAGCTGTTCTAAACATGTAGTAGAATACTCATTAAACAGATTTTTGTGTATGTGTATTAAATAGTAAGACATACCCTTAAGAGGCCTGATTTTATCATCGCCACAAAAATGTCAAACTGTTTAAAATTTCCCGTTTTATGAGTTAAGTTCTCTATATCTGCAAACAGAATTTAATCGTTTCAAATTTAAATAAAACACTAATGAACTTCTTTACATGTAGCGTCGTAGCTGCACTGCCATTCTTCACCAGAGCTTTTATCCGTTATTAATATTTCTAAATTGTTACACAAAATGTTCATTTTAAATAAATATTCTTGTCCGTGAAAATTGCATGTTGTAACCAAATTAGGGTCTCCCATTTTGTGGAAAATATGAAGTTCAAACTTTAAAAACTCTTGAATTTTGACTTGGAGCGATAAGTGACGTTGTCATATGTGTCGCAATAAATATGTGGTAAATATTAGGTTGGCAGAAATTTTTTTGATGCATTTCTAGAAATTAATTAGCAGTGACCCCCTCAAATATTAAGATATTTAGGTAACTTAATACGTTGCACTTCCTGTGCATTTATTTTTAAACAAATATATTATCATATTTTAAATATTATGATGATAATGTGATTCATTTTCAGTAATGCATATTTGACTTTTCCCGTCTCACAGGCATCAAAACAATAATTATTTATTATTAGCAAGGACCGCTGGCGCTGGGTGGTTTATTTATTTGGTAATTGCCCTGAAAATCGGTAGGTTTAACTGATAATGAAAAAATTGGGTATCCCAGTTTATAGTTTTATTTACCATTTAGTCTCTAATTAAACATTGTTCACGTTAACAACTGCAGTCATAAATCGATGAGGAGCTGCAGAATTAGGTATCAGCAATGCTGTGCATTTACATACAAGAAACAGTTGTGGTGATGATTCAAGTTTGAAATGTCGAAAAGTAAGTTATCTTTCATTACTTAATTGAAATATTTTTATACAGCCTTAGGATCAGTATAGCCAAAATATTTATAAACCGGAAATGTAATCTTGCCCCACTTTTAATATACAGGGTGTTGTATAGATTATGGTCGGAAGTAGAGAAAATAATGACTATCGTATCACTTTTACTGTATAACTTATTCCGTTTCTCAGAAATACAAGTTATTCAGCTATAACTTTGTAAATATAATAATTAAAAAAAATAAAAATCAAGAAACCATTTAGCTTGATTTTTCCGAGACATGAATATTTCTGAAAGCGTTATTTTTGAGAGAGGGTCAGAATGCACAAATGTACAAAATAAGGGTAAAAGAAAAGAAAATTTTCACATAAAAAATTTACACTAACATTTTAACAATATATTTAAAACAATATACCTATTACATTTAAAAGATGATTTTACATAATATATTGTATCATATATTATGTGTACAAAATTTCATTTTAATATCTTCATTCGTGGAAAAATATTTTATAGGTATATTTTTTAAACTTTAACATCCTTTATCTCAGAAATCAGAGATTCAAAATCAAATTTTATACAGGAGCATACTCTTAAATTTGGACAAGGAAAACGCTCTTCCAATTTTTACAATCGATTTTATTGTTAATTAAATACCTACTTCATGTTTTTAAATTTACACTTGCGGCATATTTTTTTAATCAAATGTACATTCCAATAAAATATTATTTCGATAAACTGGTTGCAATATTCTATTCAAAATTAAAATGAAGTTCCGATATGAACACTAAGGTTTTTAATGTTTTACAAAAAATCACACATACTTTTTGCGTACCCATGGTAGCTTGAAAACGTATAATCAAAATATTTAACCAAGATTAGTCGCTAGTACAACGAACTTGTAACGTTTGTTAATTTGTTTGTGATAGGATATACTTTAATTAGTTAATTAAATACTAATTTTGTGCAGAAAGCCATACATATGGAAGATTTTAAGCAACTAATAAAAAGTGTATTACATACATTTAGTGACAAGAGAGAACAGATGTGTAAGTATAAATGAAATTCTTATTGGATGCTGTATCAGCTATCCATTTTTCTACGAGTTTTTCTATACTATTATTAGCTGAATATATGAATTAAAGAATACACTATAAATTTTAGAGGGATAGGCAAAAAACATGTTTAAATGTGTTTAACCAATACTTATACATATATCTACTAGAAAAAAATTTACAAAAAAAAATTATATTATCTTACTTTAATTTCTCGAATAAGTTTGAAGCTTTTTTCAACCAATTTGACAACGGTACACAACTAATCGTTAGACATGTATTTTATATTAAGATAATTTAAATTATCTCTGTTCGATGTAATACACACATTATAAGAGGAAAAGACATCCAATGACGAAGAAAGACGATTTTATCAAAATAATAGTCATACATCAAATAGAATTTATTTTTCGTCCTATAATGTGTACGACTTTATAAGAACATTTGTTTTGATGATGTGGAGATAATAAAATATAGTGACAGTGGTCAGTGGTTTTTGAGACACTTGTTGTTGAAATTAAAAAAAACATCACAATATCTATGAAGATGTTCATAGTTATATAATTAATTAATTACAAAACTTTTCCTTGATTGATATATAAATTTGTTAACCAGTGGCAAATAGGAGGCACTGTCACTAAAAACCCTATTTTTATATTATACCACTGAATATTTTCAAAGCTGCATAAAATGTATTTAGTGGAAATTCCTGGTACATACATATACCTATTTCTTAAAGATATATGTTAAACTTACAAACTTTCTTCGAAAAACAGGTTATACATTTTTTTAATTTAATAAATATAAATTATTCTAAAGTAGATATGTATTCATTTCACAAATGTATGACAATTTTTTGTTTGAAATACAATTTTAATTGCGTTAATACCCCTTTTTAATGTCCAAGAAAATCGTTAGCGTATGTATTTTGTATTCTTTGGCTTTTGCTCTGTTCCTTTAATAATTAAAATTGACGATCGTATGTATTCCTATACACTTTGTAGAAATATTTTAAATTTAATCAACAAAAAATTATAACTAACTAACTAGAACAAAACAGATGTGGACACCCAGTCCAATTTGAAATAAGAAAAACGAAAATCGTTCAAACTATAAAATGTAAAATGCAATTGTTCGCGTTTATACTACTTTTAGATGTACACCTAAGTACGTCTTTTTCAATGCATTTACAGTAGATTGCTTATGTATATGTGTATTTCAAAATATGAAGAATTTTTGAATGCCTACTTAATTTGAAATATTTAGATTTAAATGAACATCCTAGATACGGACATCAATGAAAATTTGAGTAAAGACCGGTTTGATATAGTTCTTAAAATAATCGAAATCTAGATAAAATTAAATTTTATTACAGATTCCCCTGTAAGAATGTCCGAAATAAACATATCTATATCTTCTAACAATGGCACTCCATTGCACTGTTCAACTTTCAATAAGTTATCCGAAGATGAGACGAGCGACGAAAACAATGAAAATGCATATGTAAACGATGTAATGAACAATATGAAGGCTAGCACAGATAATGCCGAAAAAATAAATCTAGCTAAAACGAACAACTTGATCGTAACAAAAAATCATTGCACCGGCCAGAGAGACGAGAACAAAAACAAATTGCCAAAGCTGAAAATAATAAACAACAATGAAATAAACAGCCCAACGCTAAGCTTAGTAAACAGTCTCTCAAAGGAACAATCTGCGATGGAGAAGAATATCTGCGAGTCGGTGAAAACGAAGGAATCAAGTCCAAGCACGCCGAAATACAATAAACCAATCATGGGCCGACTTGCTCTACTCAAAAAAGCGAACGTCGAAAGAAACGACTCGCTAATCATTCACGAACTGATAACCAACAGATACAACGGCGTGTTGAACCATTATTACAACCGCATGTACCAAAGAAGAAAATCGAAGATAGACTCGTCGGAAGACGAGTACAGCGACACAGTATTTTCTTCGCCTCCAAATTGTTCCCCCTTAAGTGTCAGTTCCATCGATACTCCTAGCAGCGGAATTCCCGATGAAAGAAACAGATTCTATTTCCCACGAAACATAAAGGAGCAAACAAAGGATCTGAGATTTTTAAAATCCACCGATGATGTCAATATCGACACAACTGCAGAGGATTTAGACGCGTCGTCCTTGAATTCTTCGGCTATCAGTAATGATAAGTATATGACAAGTTTTTCGGAGTACGACCCAACCAAGTTCTTAGAGAACGCGATTGGGGAAGTGACGAACGTGTCGAGTGAATCGGGAATTGCCAATGTAAGTAAAAAAATAAATTACGATATTTTTACTTCAAAATGCTGATAGGATAGGTGTCAACATGTTCGTAACTGTATTGCTAAAATACCTATACTTAAAATTTACGTTATTTACTGCTTCTGTAATTTGAGCGTTTTTGTATTTAATATTTTAAACTACATTTACCGTTTCCCCAATGTTTTTGCAGATCTTTTTTTTATTAATTTGCCACTATCGGCGACCTAAAATAATACAAACATGTTTTTAATGTAATATATTTCTTTGATGTTTAAAAAATCTAATATTAAAAATTATTAGAATATTTTAGACGACTTGAGTATTTACATAATTACTTTTCAAAGGCCTGAAAGAAATATTTTTTATTTTTACTCTGAGATACTTGTGCTGAAACTGCTGAAAATTAATTGTTTCTATCTAGACTATCTCAAACTTCACTTGTAGGTATCAAATTTGACTGCAGTACATTGTTGAAAATAATTTTTGATTTCTTGTATCTCAAAAACAAAAAGCAATATTTTTCCATACCTGAACTTTTCCTAATACAACTTAATCATTTATAATAACGAGCAAAAATATATTTTTGAATTATAATAACGATACTGTTATTGTCTAAGAAATATTAAACATTTTTTATTCCATTACTTTAGGATGAGCACGAAACAAAAGAAACTAGTCGAAAAACAGAAAACTCTATTGTGGGACCTTCTGACATATCATCCCTTCTTTCCAGAGCGAGTTGTCTGTATAGTTCAGTCAAAAACAGCATGAGAAGGAACTCCATAAACCTGCGAGAGACTCCTCAAAATCAAGATCACGCCAAGGACAACCGTCAGTCTGTTGTTTCTGATAACTCTTTATCAGACTACCTAATGAGAGAACTCTCACTTCAAAATGAGATTTTATTTCAAGTTTCGAAGGCACTCAACTATTGCAGGACAATGAAAGGATTTGAGACCACTGTAGAATTTATAGAAGCAGAAAAAATATTATTAGTTGCATGTAAGTTTCTTTCAATGTGGAATATTATCTTTTGGTATAATATTTGTCTGCTTGGGTGCAATTTTTTGTTTATTTGATCAAAACCTTCAGTTTTTAATAGTTTGTATTTAATTATATTTTTTTGTATTGTTATTTAATCATAAAACATTTTCTGTGGTTATCCGGGGTGTTATTACGTTACAAAATACGTTCTCCTATTTTTGCTATGAATTTATATATAAAAAATACACACCTATATTTTAGTTTGAAATATGTTTCCAGTATGCACAAAAGCAGCTTTAACTAAAGAAATAGAGAATGTAGATGACGATACATATGAAAAGAAGGATGATCCTAGAAGTTGTGGGCAAATAAATCTAACCAATTTAAGATTTTCCCCAAGCGATGAATTTAAAAATAATACACATGGAGAACCAACAGAACAATTTGTTGTGATTTTAACTTGTGGAAGTACAGTACTTGCAAGTGACGTTATTGTAGCGACAGAAAGTGGAGAGGTGTACACAGAGAAAAGTTTTGAGTTTAAAAATTTACCTACAGACTTTGAAATTTCAGTATGTATATATTCAATGAGGCTGCAACATAAGTCGCATCATAATAGGGTAAGAATGTACTAATATGATATTACTGATATTTTTTTATATATTGTGTTCTCTGAAAGAGCCGAAAATAAGGAAAATTTTTTATTTCTCATTTTGTAAAATAAAATCATTTTTGTTCCGTATCTGTAGGTGTGAATGTTAACAAATGTTTAAACTCGATTTTGGGAAACAAACATGTATGATTAAAAAGTAATTCATTGAATTTTTTTCATTTCTGAAAAATTAAGTGGGCAAGAGCAAAGCATGTATTTTCTGTGTGTGTACAGTCCCTTCTTTCATATATCAACAAATTTTATGTTTAAAAAAAAATATTCTAAAGAATTCCTAATATCACAAAAAAATCACAAATATATCACAAAGTAGGTCAATGGAGTGTATACATAAAAAAATGTGTAGTACCTATTTTATCAGTGAATATCATCAGCAAAAGTTAATGTGACCTTTACAAACAATTGCAGTAATAATTTTTATTTGATTTGAAAAATTATTATTATTATTCGAATTGTATGCTATTGTTGTCAACTTGTGACATAGGTAATAGACTATGTTATTACAGAATACTTATTTAAGTAACCTTTCTGTTTCTATTTAAGGAGAAGGACTTATTATTTATTTTTTAATGAAGCAGAATCCTTTCCTAAAATGTCAAATTTTCTCCTCAAAAATTTGTTCTCGTCGGCAACAATATATGTGGAGACCCTGTATATATTAATATAAATGTTGGAAAATGATTAGCTTTTATGTCTCTTAACTGGCATACTGTATTATTGAGTTCTAATGAAAAAATTAGCTACTACATCTCAAATTATTACTTGATGGGACACCATGTATATGCTGGCTCACTTAAAACTACATTTCTTTGCATTTGAACAAAAGCAGAATGATTTTTTTTGTTTTTTTTTTTTTAAATAAACAAAAATCCTTCCTTTTTTCAACTCCATCCTTTGACACTACATATTTCCAAAATGTATATAGGATGTTTATATTTTTTATAAAAAAATAATGATTGTTATTATTCTAAACATAATTACTTTTTGAGCTATGGGGCTCGATAAGGGGATGTAGAAGATAATTTCTTTTGAAAATATTTCAAACACGCAATTGACAATAAGGAGGCAGTATTTAACTATTTACTTTCATTAGAGGCCTAGAAATGGGAGGTATCTATAAAAAAAAGAAAAAATATATACAGGGTGTCGCGCTTAAATGTGATACAAGCCTGTAGCTTCTTTGTTTTTGACCGATTTCAATTTTTTTTTTTTTTAGAATGTAGGATAAAAAACTATCTAATGCTGCTGTTTTTATTAATGCAATTCACGGCCAACTAGGACGCGTTTTTTTTATGTCAAAACAGCTAAAAGTGCAATAAGATACAGGAGAGTGTTCTATTTGTAAAAATTCAGTTAGGTATACAGGGTGTATCTTAAGTGATGACTTTAATTTCAAGTGGTGATTCCTTGTCATATTTTAAGCAAAAAAGTGCATATGAACATCAGTCCGCAAGTGCTTCGTTACCGAGATACAGGGTGTCAAAGTTGGGAAAATAAATCGCATTTTCTTAAATATCTTTCGACTGATTTGAAATAATTTAATGAAATTTCATACACGGGGGTTTTTTGGAATGACAAATTCAAAGCTGTGATCAATTTAGGTGTATTTTTTTGAGGGCGCCAATAATGAAGTAGCTAGGAGCAACCGTTTCCATGAAAAACGCATTTATACTTACTTGGGATGGAAACATCATAAAAATTGAATTAAATCAAATGCTCAAAATGAGAACTGCCACTGTCAAAACCGCCCTCAAAAAAATACACCTAAATTAACCACAGCTTTGAATTTGTCATTCCAAAAAACCCCCGTGTATGAAATTTCATTAAATTATTTCGAATCAGTCGAAAGATATTTAAGAAAATGCGATTTATTTTCCGAACTTTGACACCCTGTATCTCGGTAACGAAGCACTTGCGGACCGATGTTCATATGCACTTTTTTGCTTAAAATATGACAAGGAATCACCCCTTGAAATTAAAGTCATCACTTAAGATACACCCTGTATAACTACATACTAGAAGAAATGGGACATTCTGTATAATGGAAAATATATAATTTTAAAATGTGTAGAAATTTATTCCATGCAAGTTTTATTATCTAATTTAATTTTTAATTATTCTTTTATTCAGAAACTGCTAAATTTACAATAAAAACACTTCTAAAAAAAAATGAAAATTTTGTGAAAATTGTATTTTGATATTACCATCATGGTAGGCACATGCCTATAAATATTCGAGAAAATGTTTTCCTATGGAAATTTAAAAATGCCATTCCTCAAAAAGAGAACATTTTTCACAGTTGTAATTAACAAACTATAATTTTTTTTTAATAATCTATTCTTGGAGTGAAAAAATTAACCACCTTGTATAGTAATTTCATTGTAGAACTTTTTCCATAACAATATAAATGTAAAATTATTTTTTAGGAACAAACTAACTGCCCTTCGGCGAAAAAATTTTTCCTAAATAAAGTCTCAAGAAGGTACAAGATAAGAAATGAAAGTTTGTACATCAGGCCTTCGTCTTTTCTTTTATGCGGAAAATGTGATATAAGAAATCCAGACTTATCAAAAATTAAGTCTAGTAATGACACATCTTCGTCCAAAACATTAAAAATGCACAACATTCCACTCAACTGTTCTTTGTCAGGAATGTTTTCGGTGAACATTACCAGTAGTGTACAACTAAACAACAAAATGAATGGCTTTCTAACCATAGGCTTGGATAATGAGCATGGTTGTATTATTTGGAATGTGAGGTGGTGTGTGCTGGAAAGAACCGTCTTAAAATATTGGAACCACCCCTCGGAAGAAGTTACTAATCCCCTAGGAAGCTTAGATCTAAAATATTGTGTGGAGCAACAAATTTCTGCTGTAGATAGAAGTTTGTGTGCCCGACCAAGAACCATTATGGTTCCTGTTAAATACAAGGAAGGAGAGAGAAAATATTTATTATCAGCCGATAAACTTTCTGATATGAAGCAATGGGAAACGGAGCTTAATTATGTTTTGCGTGCTTTAGACATTTGGAATTGTGGAGGTGCCAAGATACCTTGAAATACACGAATAATGGAAGTCTCCACATTTTACAATAACGAACAAGGAACACTAATGTAATAATTCTTTTTGAATTATAACTAGATAATTTTAATTAAACTTAACTTTCACTGTTTTCAATAAAATAAAGTATTGTTTTTGTATTATAAATTTTATAATGAGAACGATAATTTAACTTTGAATGTTTGTTAATTTAAATGTTATTAAAATATTAAAAATATTTTTTACATCACAAGACACTAATTTGCCATTAAATGTTAAAAAACGTCTATTTTTTTAAATTTTACAACAGATTATTAATAATCAAATAAGGTAGCTTGTTTAACTTTATTTTTATATCATTTTCATAGCCTATAAAAATTTGATTTAATAAACGTAAATGGTCTAAGACAGTTGTTTTTTGTTTTTCTTCTAAGAAAAATTATCTGCACGATAAGTGTTTAGTTATAGTAGATATACATGTAAATAAATAGGTACAACAGGCTGTGGAGGTAATGAATAGATAGACATATTCTACTATGTCTAAGCTAGGTATTAGTTACTGACTTCAACTGTGAAAACTTACCAGAGTATGTGTTACGTCATGGTTATGTTATTAATTTTCTCCTTAGAATATTGTTGTAATTTACTCTTCCAAATGCCATTTTGAGAAAGTACATTAAATAAGTTTAAGAAACAAAATTACTTCACTTTTCATTTTGCAGTACCTAACTAATTGAAAACTGGAAAGGTAAGTGCAGACTAAGTACTTAATAATTAATAAAAAAAAAGAATATTCTGCTTTTCACTTTTTACTATTCACTTTTCAACTTTTTCAAACCATAAAAATCGTAAAACAGTAGTATGCAAAGTGAAAAGTAGAGTGAAAAATTGAAAAAGACTTAAAATTATACCTCAACCACAGAAGACTTGGTCTTCCATATATCGTGTAGTCTTCTGTGCTTCAACACTGCAAATATATAACAGATATTTATCACGCAAGCGATTATAGGATGACGTATAAAAACTAGAATTTATTATTAAATTTGTTTTCTTGATTTTTGAAAGGGAATCCAAAATTTGAATAAAACATTCTATTAAAATAGTATTAAACTGGATGCAACATGTAACAAAATGTAAACATCACATAAACATAAACAACAACTGAACAACATACAAACACAAATGTTTTCTTATCTACTGTACAATTTATCTAATAAACAATACAAATGACAACACTGGTCTACAAAAATGGCAAGTAGCATTTTGCGAATAGTTTGTATACACCAGTTAACAAAATAAAAAATAAATAATAAATAATGCAAGAAGTCGAAAGAGAAAATAAATGATGTCAACATTGTTAAGTACGCAAAGTGCATTTTTTTTAAATCGGTAACTAAAAGTACCGTAACTTTTAGTTCAATAACCTTCGAGTACTTTATTAAAAAATGTATTGTGTTCTATTATGGTCGTTATATGTTGGGCCCTTAGAGAAAGTAATAGAAGAAATTGGATTTCCTGTTTGTGAAATGTAAAGAGAAAATTTACCTGTTATTTTCTGTTGGTTACATATCAAGGTTAGGAAAACTGTGTTTATCCGTTTACACGTCGACGATAGTTTCAACTTTCTTTTACAGATTCTAGCCGTTTTGGAACTTTAAATGAAGAAGTATATTTAAAAAATGGCTGTACAGTCTATTAATGCTGGGACTAATAAGTAAGTATTCTAAATTAAGAGTAAATTGGATAGAAAATAACATTTTGCTTCATCAATTTTGCTTATGCCTTACATGAGGTCAGAATGCAAATACAAAAGTAATCATTCTACTTTGTAAAAAGTTTTGTATAATAATTAAGTACCTATTATTAAAGCCATAACATCTTAAGTATATTTTATGTTTTGTGTCTTCATCTGTGGTGGTATTTGAGAGAGAAATTGAAATCCAAGAAGCAGACGATTATTTAATTCCGTCACAATCTTTAAGTTACTGGAGCTTATAAATTATAAATATTTTCTTTTTGAATATGTGGATTAGATGTGTAGAATGTTATATATATTTTTTAGACATTGGTGGATGGTATTTGGTGCAGTATGTTTTCTCACCCTTCTGACAAGGTACCATAAAATTAGCGAACCTGATCATATTTGGTAAGTAGAAACTATATAACATCGTTAAGTTATTGATACAGTCACTTTTAGTTGGGACGAGACCCACTTTGGGAAAATGGGTAGTTGGTATATTAACAGAACATTTTTCTTTGATGTACATCCCCCTCTTGGCAAGGTAGACAAATTTTTAATTATCTTGATTATAGAAGAACTTCGTGAAGCAAAACATTTTTTTTTTCATAAATTTATAGATGTTAATAGGTCTATCTGGATATCTAACTGGTTACGATGGAAGGTTTGCCTTTGATAAACCAGGTGACAAGTATGAAAATACCAGCTACATAGGCATGAGAGTTGTAAGTAAATTAAGAATATATAAGTTGAAATATATGCATCACATATTTTTTTTTATAAAATAAATAACTGAATATATTGCTACAACTAAAATAATAACCTTTTGTGCCAAGATTGTTGCTTACTTTATTCTTAAAAAAATGATTTAAATTTACAGAAATCACAAAATACTGGAAAACCTAAATAATGTCAGAAATAAATAATCTTATACAATTTATATTTGTTAATTCTTAACTCTTCACTTTTAGTTTTGCGCCACTCTGGGGGCAGCCATAGTTCCAATGTCATTTATAACTGTGGATGAAATGACACAAAGTACAACTTCAGCGTTATTTTCGTCCTTGCTAATCCTTTTTGGTGAGCTCTTACCCAAAATTTGTTAATACATAAAACATTAAACGTAACTTGTTCTAGATGTAGGATTAATTACTTTGACTCAGTACATCCTTCTAGATCCCATATTGCTATATTTTATGATGGGTTCAATAATGGGAGCAGTAAAAGTGTCCTCAAAACAGAATAAAGAATTCTCATTCGCATGGTGGTGGTGGTTATCATTTACAGGAACAATGTTGGCCTGTTGTGTTTCCGTCAAGTTTGTAGGTTTATTTGTTGTTTCATTGGTAGGAATAATGACCATTTGGGATTTATGGATTATATTAGGAGACATGAGCAGACCCGTGGTAAGTTTTGATAATTTTTTTTTTTTAACACTAATTCTCTGTTCTATTGTCATGTTTGTGGTTCAAAGCGGACTTGGAATTATTTTGGTTTTCGTTATACATACTTTTAAATAAATACAGGGTGTCCAGGAAATAATGGGTAATCTCTCGGATTTGAGGCCTTGCAAAAATGTCACAATTTGGATAATTTTTTGATAACAGTTATATTTCTAGCTTAATGTATTCAATTTACTGATATCTACTTTGGGAGCCTCGGCAGTCTTGGCCGCCAAAAAAATTTATAGGAATAGGTACTTTTTAAAATTTGTCACTAGTTTTAACATTCCTGCACTTTTTTAAGTGAAAAAGGTATTGTACTTGTTTGTTATCGGTACAATATACTGTTTTCTAGATAAACACGTTGCAACGATAAAGATACCACACTATTTCCGACATATCTTAATAGTAATAATAATAACATGCAAACAACTGGATTTTTATGTAGCATAGTAAATACATAATCTCAAATGATATTTATTTTCAAATTACACACATATTTTGATGCACAAATAATTTTCAAAATCGATTAGTTGTATCAATATCAAATTATTATTATACCTCCAACACTGCTGCGGACACTGTGTTCGGCCTCTCAAAGTAATCAGTAAATTGAATATATTGGTAAAAATAGCTTCGAATAATATTTGTTTCATACAGAATTGATTCTAATTTAATGAAAAACAAAAAATTGTTTTACTGCTCTCGAGTGCAAGATAATAAGGGTGAGCCCAATAAAAAAAATATATGTATATATTAACATTAATTTTGCAAGTCCTACCCAAATCCAAGAAATTGCCCTCCAATTTTTGAACACCTGGTATGTAAACATATATGTCTATATTTTGTAGCATTTATTTCTTATTAGAAATCTTATTATTATGTAACAATGTTTTCAACTTATATACTTACATGTATACATTTATCTACTTTTTACTGCTCAAATGTGAAATTTATTGTACTTAATTTCACTGAAAAACCTTTTAATTAGCCAAATAAGGCCTTCCTTTTTAGAATTTATGCCATTAGACTTCTCAATATTGGTAGTAAATGGTACAGTAAAAATCAGAAGAATTTGCAGATTCGTTTATTTTTCTTTTAAACACATTTCAAAATACTTAGTGGTGCAATAAAATTACAATATTATCACATTAATTATAACTTTTCCATTTAATTTAACAGTTGGACTGGTATACTTTTCATAAAATCTTTATTTTTATTCCTATCTTTTTTAAGTAAAGTACCTAATATAATGCCACAAAACAAAATCAGTCCTACCATAGAATTAGAAATAAATTTATTAGAACAATCAGTGGGACTATCAATTTTTAAAGTACTAATTTGAGAGGCAAGATGTGTTGCAACCAAAGCAACTGATGTGTAATATGGCCACGTTTGATCACTCATTACTCCGGATAAAAATAAGTTTCCAATCATCGTCGAAGCAAATGCACTGAGCCACAGTTTAGTATCTTGATTGAACTTGATGGCTGTCGACTTAATTCCTAAGCGCAAGTCATCAGTTCTATCTTGATGGGCATAAATAGTATCGTAGATAATGGTCCAACAAACACCTGCCAGATATAATGGCAGACACGTTGCTAAATCAACATATCCATGAAGAGCACTGTAACCTAGGAGGGCACCCCAGTTAAAAGTAAAACCCAATACCAACTGGGGCCAGTAGGTAAACCTCTTCATTAAAGGATAACTAATTACTAAACCTAGGGAGCTAGCGCCAAGGAATACACTGTACCAATTTAACTGCAACAGTATTATTAAACCGACACTTAATTGTCCACCCAGAAACAAGAAGGCTTGTTTAAGTGATACATCACCATTCACTAAAGGTCTATCTTTCGTTCTTTCTACTTTGGCATCTATATCACGATCCCACATATCATTTATCGTACAACCTGCACCTCTCATCACCAATGCACCTGTTCCGAATAATGCTAGCATATATGGATCTGGAAAGCAGCCAGGTGCTGCTGCTGAGGCTATTCCCCATCCACATGGCCAAAACAATAGCCACGTTCCTATCGGTTTATCCAGGCGCATAAGTCGCAAGTATGGCTGTAACTGCTTTGGTGCCTTCTCCACAAGTTTAGCGGCAATTTTCTGTTTAGGGTGTTCATTTTCTGTAGCTACACCAGTTGCAAAAGGCCTATAACAGTTTAAAATACTGTTAATCTTTAAATGATTATTTAATATAACCTCTCTTTTAGTATAGTGTATGTCAAATAACTTATTCAAGTTGGAAAAGCATCTTCTAACAAACATTTTTTTATTTTCGGGAAATGTTTTTTAGGTAGCATGCTTTTTCTACATTTTTATATAAAAAAAATATTTTTCAATGTCAATTTACTAATGAATGAACATGTGGGAAGTTACGTAATCTGATTTACCGACACCACCGACTGATGTCATGGAATTTATTTTAGTGGCGGCAATTTCAAAAAACTCAGTTTGAAATAATTTAAATATGATACAAATAATGTCACAAATTATGCTGAAAACTTAACAAATTGATTACAAAACTAAACATTAATCAATTCTAAACCTAATAAAATATTTTAGCATTTGTATTATTTGCAACTGATTTCTGTTTTTATTTTTTAGAAAGATACCCTCAAAAATTTGTTAGCAAGAGCTCTTTGTTTAATAATATTGCCCGTGATTCTCTACATTTCTTTTTTTTATATTCACCTGAAAGTATTAAATAGAAGGTAAGTTGCATCTAAAATA
The DNA here is from genome assembly GCF_000390285.2 of Anoplophora glabripennis. Lineage (NCBI taxonomy): Eukaryota > Metazoa > Arthropoda > Insecta > Coleoptera > Cerambycidae > Anoplophora > Anoplophora glabripennis. Next base: position 417,467 of record NW_019417026.1, on the reverse strand, counting down.
TTGTAAAATATTGCTTTCAAAATGACATAAACAAACACATACCGGGTGGGGCATTTATCTTGAGACAAAATAATATCTTGGTTGGATTCGATTATTTCGAAAAATGTTTTGTTTTTCTATGTCCAAAATATGGGTTAAATCGAAAAAATAATAACAAAAATTTTTTTCATATTTCACATGAAATACGTGGTAAAAAAAATAGGTGTTTCCATTTAAAAAAATCTACTTTCGGTCTAAAAACACCACTTCCGGTCTAGACCGGAAGTCGTAATATGGACTTTTCAATGGTCCCCTCGGTGCACTATAATTTTTGTCCGAAACGTTTTTCAAAATAATTGAGTCCAACCGAGATATTATTTTGTCTCACGTATATTTTTGTATTAAAATAGAATACCTATTTTTAGCGGTAATGGAGATGGATTCTACAGTTCAGCATTTCAGTCTCAATTAATAGGTAATATTTTACTTAATTTTAGCACTACAGGGCTATAAATTTTAGTATTTTGTTAGGCAATAGTCTTCACAATGCCAGCATGCCCCATCAAGTAGCGTACGGTTCTATTATAACATTAAAAAATCATAGGACAGGGGGAGGCTACTTGCATTCTCATTACCATCTTTACCCAGAAGGAATTGGAGCCAGACAGCAGCAGGTGAATATTATTATTTGACTACACATTTCCATAATTTTCTTTTATATGTTATAGATTACTACGTACACCCATAAAGATGACAACAATAAATGGGTAATAAAAAAGTACAACAGTGAGCCAAATAGTGATGTAGAGATCGTACGCAGCGGTGACTTGGTAAGACTGGAACATATAGCCACGAGGCGCAACCTTCATTCTCACAAAGAACAAGCTCCCATAACCAAGAAACACTACCAAGTCACAGGTTATGGTGAAAATGGCACGGGAGATGCGAACGATGTGTGGCGGATCAGTGTCGCAGGTGCAAAAGATGGAACGCAAGTTACAGCAGTCAGTAGCAAATTAAAATTTGTTCATTATTTGCAATCGTGCATATTAACTACTAGTGGTAAGCAGTTACCTAAATGGGCATATGAACAGCAAGAGGTAACTTGTAATCCAAACCTACGGGATCCTAACGGAGTGTGGAATGTAGAGGAAAATATTTTTGAGAAATGTAAGTTTGTACAGGGTATTCTGCTTAAGGGCTAGCCACCCCGTAACTGTTTTATTTATTATTTGGAATAGCATCCATCAAAGATGCTCTTGAAGTGAGTGATACATGAGTTAAGAATTTATAATTTTGGGAGCTCGCAGAAAGAAAATTATTATATTACAGGTAATCAGTTGTAAACTTTAAAATCAGGCGCCTAGATACAAAAAACGACATTTGCAATAAAAGATATTTGAGTTTTTGACTATGGGTGTTTGTGTGGCCTTTGCTTTTTGCATGTAGTATACTTGGTACTGATTTTGATACTTGAATACAGTGTTTTTCAAAATTTATCACGTCAAGTGGCTAAGAAAATATAAAATAATAATGCAAATGTCGCGTTTTGCAGTGAAAATAAGCTAAAAATTTAGATGAGGTGGTAATTACAAGTCATTTTTCAAAGTAATAACAAACTGTATACCTATGTATATAAATAATTAATGGATATAGTCTATACCATAGACATTTGAAATACGATTTCAGCCATGTGAATTTTTCAATATCGGTCAAAATGTCGAATATCACGTTTTGCATCTAGGCGCCTGAAATGTTAAATAATGAGTCTTATTTCTAATTTTTATGCACAATAAAAGAAATACAGCTTTTTGCATTTCATGGATTCAGAGGAGATTAAAATTGTTTTTTGTTTCTGTAATAAATAAGCATGCACCCATCAAAACTATACAGGGTGGTCCAAATTTTAATAGACAAACTTCGGGAAAGTACTAAACAACAATAACACTGCTCTATCAACATAGGTGCAGAAAGCCACTGTTTATGAAATACAGGGCTTTGAAAAATATATTTTTTTTAATATTTGGAAAATTGCTTCGTCAAATTTATCCAAATTTCGTACACATTTTTTTTTTCAAATATTTCCCCTAGTTCTGTATGCACACAGACCAAATTCAAAAACCGGTGGCGAAGAAACAAGCATATCATTTCCTTATACATATAAAGTAAAACTTCTACACCACTGAATCAATTTGTAACATGAATACATTTTATAACGGTGTGAAACATTTCGAATTTTTGTCGAAAAGTGAAGGTTTACGAGTTATGAGACATATTATCCAAGTAGGTAAACAAAGAGTTGATATGGGAAAAAATAAAACGAATTTGGGTGGTCCAGATTTTAATAAACAAACTTTGGGAAAGGACTAAACAACAAAAATTACTTTGCTTTATGAATATAGACGAGAAAGCCATCATTTATGAGATACAGGGCGTTGAAATTAACAAAAATAAAACAGTATACTCAACTAATTTTGGACGACAGGGCAAATTTATTTATTTCATTATTATGATGCCAGAATGATCTACCAATGAATAATGGACACAATTTATTTTGAGGAGGTTATCTATGATGAAGTCAAATTAGAACAGGTGCCTGAAAATAATTTGATAGAAGACTATACAGGGTGTCCTTAAATTATGAGCAAAAAATTCAGGGGATAATTCTAGACTATAAATACTAGCTCTTTCTATAACATTTTTTCCAAAACTGATTATTAACGGAGTTACAGGGTGTTACAGTTAAATTTTATTTGCAGTTTTTTTGCAAAACCTTTTGCCACACTCATAATATTTTGACGAAATTTCGTATATGGGGGTTTTTCGGGATGAGGATTATAAATTTGCCCACCGTTTTTTCGCATTTTGTAGANAATGTAGAAAATAAATTAAAATGATTTCGTATTCATCACATGCAAGCAATGTTATTTTAGGGTTTTTCTCGAAAACGGTTATATTTATCGAAACAAATATACTATACCTTTTTTATGTCAAAAGGTTAGGAGAACAAAAATATTCAGTCAAATTTCGCATAAAGTGTAGCACAAAAAAGTTGGAACCATTCAAATCAAAATAAAGGCTCGTATGTGGCGCCCTCTATAAAATGCGAAAAAACGGTGGGCAAGTTTATAATCCTCATCCCGAAAAACCTCTGTATACAAAGTGTCGTCAAAATATTATGAGTGTGGCAAAAGGTATTGCAAAAAAACTACAAATAAAATTTAACTTTAACACCCTGTAACTCCGTTAATAATCAGTTTTGGAAAAAATGTTATAGAAAGAGGTAGGATTTGTTTTCGGTCTAGAATTATCCCCTAAATTTTTTGCTCATCATTTCCGGACACCCTGTATAGTTACCGAGTGTCCACTGAAAAACATACTATATAAGTTAGATATGGCATTGTATTAGGGAGTATACGCGAGAATAGAGAAGAAACGTAGTATAAGTGGCGTAGAAGTTTTACTTTAAATAAGGAAATTATATCTTTATTTCTCCACCACTGGTTTTTGAATTTGTACTGTGTGCATACAGAACTAGGAGAAATATTTGAAAAAAAATATGTACCAAATTTGGATAAATGATGAAGCGGTTTTGCGGATATTTAACAAAATTGTTTTATGTTTGTCAATTTCAACGCTCTGTATCTCATAAACGGTGGCTTTCTGCGCCTATGTTCATAGAGCAAAGTGATGTTAATTTTTGTTGTTTAATACTTTCCCGAAGTTTGTCTATTAAAATCTTAACCACCCTGTATAATAGAACAAATTTGAGACAAATATTTTCAACATCGAGACAATAAAGTAGAACTATATTTGATTGAACCAAAAAAATATAAAGAATAGGGGTCATGAAATATGGCCCATTCAATACAAATAAGGGGTTGAGCAGAATGAAGTATAGAGCCAATTTTTTTAATTTTTGCACCAAAACAATCGTTGCACTTGGACATATCTCAATTATAAGTTATGTTTTGGTTCTGACGGAGAACGATTCTAGAATGGTTCAAAGTAGTTGAAGATTCGATTCATAGAAACATCTAAGCGAAAACAAATAGAATAAATTACAGAGATACTTAGTTCCTAAGCAAAATAGGTACCATGTATATGCTTGAATGAAACTGGAAATGTTTATTTAACATTAGACTTTGTTTTCAGTACCCAATGTTAGTTTTGAAGTATATGCGCCTAGTTTCTTAGAAAGATTATTTGAATCTCATGCAGTCATGATTCAAGGAAATGCTGGGTTGAAGCCGAAAGAAGGGGAAATCACTTCCCGTCCATGGCAGTGGCCCATAAATTATAGAGTAAATATATTTCGTGAAAACACTTGTAAAATTAATGTACCTAAATATTTTTTTAATAGGGACAATTTTTTTCTGGATCCCAGTACAGAATATATTTACTCGGCAATCCTGTTATATGGTGGAATAATTTGGTCTTTATCTTAGTGTTTTTGATTGTTTTCACGTTTAACGCTATCAAGCAACAACGTGGATATATTAAATCATTCTCAGGTAAATGCATGTAACGTAAAATTAATAATTTTTTATTAAAAACAAAAAGCTAAAAAGCTAGTATTACAAATTTAATTTACAGATTCTCATAAAAAGAAATTAGTAGCATGTGCATGGCTATTCTTAGGATGGTTATTGCACTATGTACCATTCTGGGCAATGGGTAGAGTGTTATATTTTCATCACTATTTTCCAGCACTGTTGTTTAGCTCAATGATCACAGGTATTTAAGCTAATTTTATTTTTGTCTTATTTGATATTACATACAGTGCATTCATAAATGATTACAAGCCAAACTTAGGCAACTAACATTTCACGGCTGGTACTTCAACTAAAAATCCCCAAATCTTAGTGGTACCAGTATTAATGATTCGTTTACAATAAATAATCTACGCTTGAGATAATGTGATCGGATGAAAAAAATTTCGTGAAAAATTGCACCAATTGTTTTCATTTTACCGAAATTTAATTGCCAACGTGAAGGACATAAAATTACTGTTCCAAACAAAATGACTGGTCATGTGGCTTGTAATCATTTATGAATTCTCTGTAAAAAATGTGCAAATTTCGAGGTAAATTCATATTATCTTATGAATTTTTTGTTGCTAGAGTAAGATTATATGTTTTAGTTAATGTTTTGCATTTCTTTTAGGTATACTAATCGATTACTTGTTGGAGGAGATTCCAAATTTCTTTCAAGAGCAAATTTCAAAACTTGTTTATCATATATTAGTTGGGTTAGTCTTGTCAACCATATTATACAGTTTTTATTTATTTGCTCCGCTTGCCTATGGAATGAGTGGCCCTTCAGCAAACGAAGCAAATTCATCGATGAACGGTCTAAAATGGATGGACACCTGGGAGTTTTAACAATTATTACCTTCCATAAATTATAATTTTAGAACGATATAAAAAAGTTTTATGGTTAGAAATTTTAAATACTCAAAAGAAATTTTGTGAAATTTTCTACAATATTATTAATTAGAAATTTACTGCGATTTCATAAAATATGACAAATAAATCTTTATTGTTAAGGTAGAAAATGTAGTTATTTAGACTACTGTAGTTTTATCAATTTTTGGATTTAAAATTTCAAATTGTTTCAACTGTAAGTCTATTTTAATATTCTTTTAAATTTTCCTTTACAAGTTTTTTGGAATTATCTTTAAAAAATGTTAACTCAACTCTTCCTGTTGCCGTTATAGATAAATTTGAATTATTATATTTTTAATATGGTTATATATTTGAATATATATTTTATAATAAACATATACAAATTGGGATGTAGTAGTCTATCACTTAATATTTCCAGGCCGTCGATATACATACAAAGGTAATAAATGGATCTTTAAACTTTACTCCGAAAAAGAAGAATAGGCCCTCTTGAAAGATAAATTTAATTCCTATGATCGAGGTAAAAATTATACATCTTAAAATGAATTAAATTTTTCTTGAATAGAAATTAAGATTTTTTTATACTATTTAGAGGTGCGATGATTTACAAGTTAAATTTACAATTTACGGAAATTTAAAGGGAATGCTTACCAGACAAATTTAAAATCTTATACTACCTTTTCCCTCTACTGAAGTGAAGTAGGGTGATAGTAGATGGTGTGTTGGTTGCCTTGATTCGTCAGCCAGCTCAATTCAGGCCCGGATCCAGAGACTGGTTTTGGGGGTGGCGCAAAGTACTTCTTTATTATTATTATTATTGTTGTTGTTGTTGTTATTTTTTTGATGACATAAGGTGTAGGTTAGGAAGGGGGACTTGCATTAATATCGACTAACTGCCTGTTGTCGTTTGGAGAAATTGAAGATCTTTAAAAAATGTTGTGCTTTGGGGGTGGCGGTCGCCATATCGCCACCCCTTCTGGATCCGGGCCTGGCTCAATTTGGCACTGTCGCTATAAATTATATATAAACAAAATTTAACTTAATAATGTACATACAACGTATAAGTTTCACATTTTTGTGGAAAAGGTCAGTTATAAACGTGAGTGTACGTAACCTTAAACTTTGAGTATACCGTAAATATTTTGTCAAGCTACAAGCTTGAAGAAACTTTACTTGTTAACAAATGCGAGTGGGTACACCATACTTTGAGCAGGATTAACCTATGGCGATGAGGCCTGGAGCTACAAACTCTCTTTATAAATAAAAAAAGGTCACATAATCAGCAATGTCTCGTTATAAAATTTCAAAACCTAAACACGTTTTGGTTTAATTTAAAAAAAAAGCTAAAATTCATTTCGCCAGATCTTGCCAAGACCCCAGATCTCGCCCCCCTTAATCCGGCCCTGACCATACTATTTTTACATCACGGGCATAGATCACAAAAGTCAATGCAATGATTGCAATGTCAGAAGCGTCAACATACCTTAAGAAGGTATATGCAAATTTTTCAATTTTTATAGTATTTTCTGTTTTTATTTTTTAAACCGCGCCATTACTCCATGGCTAGAAATTGGCCTCAATGATTTGGGATCGAGGGGGATTATCCCTCTTTATCCTGCCTCATCTCGTGTAGGCCTGGACAGCCTTCGTAGGTGGGCCCCATCCGTCGTCTACCCCGACCGCAAATGCGGCCGGTGTAGGCGCTTTGTGGGACCTCCTTTTGTCCTGGCTGGGCCCCGCCGGCTAGGGCCCTTTCTTCTGGCGCTCTTCTTGCTTCGCCGGCTCGTCTGTGTAAACCCCGGGGGTAGTGTCATGTTTATGTGTGGTATGGTTGGGTAGGGTAGTGCGGCTATGCAGCCTGGGATGCGCTTTGCTAAGGTGGCCCTTAGGCTAGCGCGGGAGGG
>NW_019417026.1:397882-406415 GCF_000390285.2 Anoplophora glabripennis | reverse complement strand
GGGAAGGTGTGTAAGTGTTAGTCGTGTGGGGATGCCCCCTCACGGGGGCGTACGTGTCTTTTGGTGTATTTGTCTGTCTGGTATATTGTTTGTCGGGGGTCGCAATTTTAAAGAAATGTATTCTAAAGTAATGCAAATAACTGATAAATAAGTAAAAACTTACCTGGGCATAACCCCGGCACAGGTGCTGTAACAAAGATGCCGACGGCGTCTATGCTTAAGCCGGGGATTAGGTCGGTGATTAAAAGGAAAGAAAGGGATTCTTTCCAGGTAGCCTTAATAAAGGCAGGTAGAAATTGCTCCTTGCACTACACTTTCACAAAACACGTGTGCTCTGGTCGGCTGCCCGCTAGGAACTGAGGAACTTTTATCCGAAATCGTATGTTTTTTAACCTCACTTTTTAAGTTTTTAACATACTATGAATACTATGATTGTTGTCTGATATATTTAGTCAAATAAATGTTTTATAATGTCAAATGTAGAAAATATAATACTACGTATATTTTCTATAATATATACCTATGGTTGTCATTTGAAAATGTTTCACCTTCATCTTGTAATAAATTCCATGGTTCTATACTTGATTTCTATGAGATTAATTTCGGATGCATGTGAATTATATATCATTCGTATGAATTAAAATATTTTCGGATATCGGACATCGGATTTCGGATGCATGGGACACCGGCCTTTTAGTCGTAGTAAAGAAATTCTTTATACGTTCCAATTTTTGTGCAATGAGAATTATCCTTTACTCTAAAGTAAACACCGAACTTCATTAACGAGGGTAAAAATAGGGGCAAAGTTACACTTTGTAGTTTCTGAACGACGTGTCTAGAGCGGCCGGGAAATATTTATGAACGCACTTTTATTCTATTAGCGGAGCGACAAGACAAAATAAAAATTCAGTAGAAGAAGAAGAGCTGATTCTAAAACTTCAATTTGTGAAACATGGTATTTTTAAGCGTTTAAAAAGTATTTTTTTTTATGATTCATTAAAAAAGCTTGGAATTATGGCTTATCATTATGTTGTTACGGCACATAAGCCCACTGCTGTTACTGCTTGTGTAACAGGTATTGATATTCTTAGAGAGATTAGGAATTTGAGATCTGACAAAACTATTTTAACCTCTTTCTAGGTAATTTTACTTCACCATCAGACCTTAATTTAATTGTGGCAAAAAATACTCGTCTAGAGATATATTTGGTAACTCCAGAAGGGCTGAGACCTATTAAAGAAGTTGGACTCTATGGCAAAGTTGCTGTTATGAAACTCTTTCGACCACAAGTACGATCCTATTCTCATTAGTGTTGTTTGAGTTCTTGCTGTTAACTAGATATTGTGGGTTTAATTCAATGCTATATGGAGTCGTAGCCAGCAGAATAATTATTTCCCATAATATCATTAAGTACATGTAGTTTAGTTGCAGAATTGTTCTGTTCTATATTACTCAAAAATAAATTTTCTGCATTGTAGCATGAGAAGAAAGATTTATTATTCATTGTTACTATGAGGTACAATGCCATGATCCTGGAATGTATAAGTGATGGAGATAATCTTGATATTATTACGAAAGCTCATGGAAATGTAGCAGATAGAATTGGGAAACCTTCAGAAACAGGAATTTTAGCAGTTATTGATCCAAAAGCTAGAGTTATTGGTTTAAGACTATATGACGGTCTATTCAAAATCATACCTCTTGATAAGGATAATTACGAATTGAAAGCTTCTAATTTTAGGTAGTAAAACATTTATTTATAAATTAACAAGTCAATTATATGTATATAAATTATTTTAGAATGGATGAGCTTCAAGTTCATGATGTTGAATTTTTACATGGTTGTGCAAATCCTACACTTATTTTAATACATCAGGATGTTAATGGCCGTCATGTGAAAACACATGAAATATCGCTTAGAGAAAAGGAATTTGTTAAGATTCCGTGGAGACAAGATAACGTGGAAACTGAAGCCTCTATTATAATTCCTGTTCCTTCTCCTCTGGGAGGTGCTATTATAATTGGACAAGAGAGCATCTTGTATCATGATGGAATTACGTCTGTTGTGGTTGCACCAGCTGTTATAAAGGTTTGTACATTATGCTATAACATCTAATAATTATGAAAGTTTAACCTGTATTGTTTTTAGCAAAGTACAATTATTTGTTATGCAAAAGTAGATCCTGGCGGTTTGCGTTATTTATTAGGAGACATGGCCGGCCATTTATTTATGCTTTTTATTGAAACTGAAACTCGAGGAGATGGAAATGAGGTCGTTAAAGATTTAAAAGTCGAAATGCTGGGTATTTCTCATATTAATTTTTACCTCATTGATATTGAAGTTATAATTGTTATTTTTAGGTGAAATTGCTACGCCAGAATGTATAACATATTTGGACAATGGTGTTCTATTCATCGGATCTAGAATAGGCGATTCACAACTCGTTAAACTCAATACTAAAGCCGATGAAAACGGTTCCTATGTCACAGTTATGGAATCATTTACTAATCTTGCTCCCATTCTGGATATGTGCGTAGTGGATTTAGAAAGACAGGGACAAGGTCAGCTAGTGACTTGTTCAGGGGCATTTAAAGAGGGATCTTTAAGAATAATTCGAAGTGGTATCGGAATACAAGAACATGCATCTATTGACTTACCAGGAATAAAGGGGATGTGGGCACTTCAAACTGCCACAGGTAAATATAACAACATAAGTAGGTATATAACTATTGTAGATATTAATCATTCTGTACAGAAAATATAATCAGGTGAATGTTGTTTCCTGTGAATTTCAAATAATTCAGCTTTGAACAGAGCACCCATAAGTATATTTAGGATATATTTCATTTAAATTAATACTCTCTAATTGGGCTGAAAAAATATTAACACAGGTTTAAAGGCAGATATCCACTTGTGGCAGTGCTCCGTAACGTAACAACGTACATGTTACGGCCTGTTGCAAAAGGTAACACGGTTCGCTTCGAAAGTATGTGTGGTTTTGTTCGTATCATTCATTCCGTAACGTAACAAAATAAGGTCACGAGACAACACAGGAACATGGCATAAACACAGAAAAATACACTCTTCCTAGTCACTGCAGAAAACAGACTGACCCTAGATCATATACAAAAGACTGACGAAACAAAAATTAAGACAAAATCACATGTGCAATAGGCAACGTTACGGCCAAAAGGATAACCCCATCCCAACATATGGCAGAAAGTACTGTTGAACCCCTTTGATGCGGCGACTAAAAACCAACAACTGATGGTTCGTCCCGGATTAGTTATGCGTGTCAAATTTGTTACACGTACCATGTAACAATTTTCCGTCTCCACTAGCTGTAACATAACATGTTCGGTGTTACGTTACGGGACATTTGACACAAATGGATACCCGCCTTTACACATTCAATGCTAATGTACAATGAGTTATTAGTTCTCGGAAGTGAGTAATTATATTCGCTTAAATCTTGGCCTAAATCAACTCGTAAGGGCTAGGGATAATAAGTATTGAGTAAGTTTTAGTTATTTGGTCATGTATATATTTGTTATGCGCACCAGATAGTACTAACTCATATTCAGTGCTGTTGACGGATAAATTGATTGACAGTAGTTTAGATGTACACAGGAGTTTTCTATGGATAGATTTTTCATAGGGGGAAATTTTTTATTGAGAAAACACCATAACAAACTATTTAAAAGGCAATTTCTAAAAACACAGGTACCCAGAAACAATGGAAACAAAGGTAATGTAAGAAACACTAGCCAATATTTCTTATGGTGTTCATAAAAACCTGATACAATACATAAAGGTGGTTTCTCTGGGCTCGTATTGCAAAAGTGCGCCGACTCTGTTCGCTTTTCAGTTTTCATTATTGTAGTATAATCTACATCTTTGGCTAACTTTTCCAGGGCGAGTACAAGGTAATTTTTGTAAAGTGTGATCTTTGGATAAGCTTACGGTACTTACCAAGGGATTTTCTCCAATTTTTAACAAATATCTAATAATATGTAATCTATAATTTTTAAAAGCCATACTGCTTGAATAGAAAGTAAGAATTTAATAAAAGTAGCGTGTAATGCGTTTTCCCGCCAATTGAACTTTACATGTAAATAATGCATTCAAAGTAAAAAGTATTGTGGCTAAGATCAAACGATGGATATTTCCATCATTAGATCTCATATACTATGCCCATATGCGAGCAAAATGTTGTACATAGGTACTGCGAATGTAAGCAGTAGTTTTATTTGAATTAGTTTATGGGTACCTCATGATTTTATTAAATACAGTGTACAATATTTGTTAAGATAGAATTCCAAATAAAGAATAGGCCAATAAAGTTATCTGTTATCGGAACCACTGTAACAATTTACCGCTGCAGGGGCGTGCCTTGAAATTTTCGAAGTTATTTTCAGAATATTAAAATACACAAGGTGTTCCATCTAAGAGGGATTCTTCTGTAATTTTGTAACTGTAAAATTTATAAAAAAATGGTTTTAATAAAAATTGTCTGGAATCAGATATTTTTAGCTTTACATTTTAGAGTGGGCACTACATAACTTTGCTATTTTAAATGAAACACCCTGTATATTATTGCATTTTTGAATTGCTTCGTTAATATTAGGTAGAGTTTATTAAATATAAATGGTGTTTCAATCTTATGGTTTTCAAGACATTCAGACTGTGTTCAGCGAATGGTTCGGACTAGTTCGGTCAAACTTCTTTAGTCGAACAATTTGCTGAAGGGCCTTTAGTAACTGTATTAAAACCTGCCCAATATTCCCAATCAGCTGATTGGTTTGGCCGACGAAATATTTGTCCACTGAACGACTTTAACCAGTCCGTCCATTCACTGAACACAGCCTCAGTTGTTTTTGAAAAAAAAATCTTGATTTCAGCTCTCTAAATGAAGCTAGATAGCATCTAAACCGTAAGAGTTAGAAACTTACAGTTTTCACCGTTCGTTTTGGCATAAATTACTCTATCTTGTCATCTGTGAGCAAAATGTGTACATTATTCAAACTCTTCAAACTGGGAAATTCTGAGACCTACATTTAATAATTTTACGTTTTGAAAAACTTTTTTTTTTTAAATGGAATGATCCATTGCAAAATTGAATGCCCTTTCGACTGATATAAGTTTGTCCATATTTATCTCTAACAGTTTTCCAGAAAATCAGGTTCCTTCTATAGTCCGAAAAAGTAGCTTTGTAACATCGTCAAGGAGGCCTTGCAAAACCACTTTTCCCTCACATTTTATCAGGCTTGATACTGACGGTGTCAATAATTACTGGCATGTTTAAAAAGTGGTTTGATAAACAAAAGTAAATTACTAACAACTAAAACAAAATGCAAAACGAAACAAACTGAAACTCGGAACACAACAAGGAGAAGAATACTTCGACCACTGATTTACATCAATTGCTCGAAGTGTCCTCCTTTTTGATTAATAACACAAATGAATTTGGTTTTTAAAAGACTGTTCGACATTGGTCAGCATGTTGTAAATTCTTGAAATGCTACTGTAATGCTAACTTTTTTGTGTTTTTTTCAGTATATTTTCACACAATATTGTGTGTGACAAATTTTGTGAAGTAACATGGTTTAGTATAAATCAGTAAGGGCATAATAATTTTTTTTTGCTCACATTCCTAATCTACATCCATGTTCTAACATGACGGTGTTTGTTGATATTTAATTACTGTTGTATTATGTGTATTAGTTGAGTAGTTTTCAATTTTATTTGAAAAAAAGTAGTAACCATGTGCAAAATAGACATGATAAGGTGCAAAGCAACAATTTCCTTAAGAAATTTTAAAATCCTGCTCCATTCATAGACCCACAGAGCAGTGAAAAATTTACTCCTTTTCAAATTATTCACTTGCTCAGGGTACCATTTCTTGTGCCCTTATTATGTAACGTTAGCTTAATTTTATACATTTAAGCGTGTTATTCTGTTTTTCAGTAGTTGTACAAAAGTGCAAACGAAAATTAAGAGTAATAAACGATTTACATATAAAATTATTTCTTACATGCACATCTTTTACATGCAATTATAGTTTAGTCAGTTTAGGTGCTGTTATAATGGTTTTAATATAATAATAATATTTTTTTGTTGAACACAATCAAAACTGTTGTACAATTTCTAGCAATGATATTTTGTAATTAATGGTAATCCATTTTTAAGTACAAACATGCAAAAGGTGGTTCACTTTGTTATAGTATAATTAAAAAAAAAAATCTTTTTAGGTAGTAAATTGGACAATACCTTGGTGCTTTCATTCGTTGGCCAGACCCGTGTCTTAAGTTTAAATGGTGAAGAAGTAGAAGAAACCGACATAGCCGGTTTTGCCTCAGATCAACAAACATTTTATTGTGGCAATGTTGTACATGAACAAATTATACAAATAACGCCCATTTCTGCCAGGCTTGTTTCCGCACAAAATAAGACCTTATTAGCCGAATGGAAACCGCCTACTGAGAAAAATATTAGTGTCGTGGCTTGTAATACTTCTCAAGTTATTCTTTCCACCGGCTCAGCTTTGTATTACTTAGAAATTCATCCCAATGAATTGATTTTGAAAGGGTAACATATCCTAATTCTTTGATTTAATAATTATTATTTGCATATTTTTTTTATAGAAACACTACACTTGATGTTGAGGTTGCCTGTTTGGATATTAGTCCCCTCGGGGATGGCACAGCAACATCAGAATTGGTAGCTGTTGGACTCTGGACAGATATATCAGCACGAATATTACGTTTGCCTGACTTATCAGAAGCTACCAAAGAATTGCTTGGTGGAGGTAAGTGCGTTTGTTAATGAAACAACAATTTCAAACATGTTATTTACTTCCAGAAATAATTCCTCGTTCGGTTCTCATGGCGTGTTTTGAGGGTCACGATTATTTGCTTTGCGCTTTAGGTGACGGTTCGATGTTTTACTTTTCCTTACATAAAGACTCGGGAACGCTGACTGATAAGAAAAAAGTAACATTAGGCACCCAACCGACAGTTTTGAGGACCTTCCGATCATTGAGCACCACAAATGTATTTGCCTGTTCCGACAGGCCAACGGTAATATATTCGTCGAACCACAAGTTGGTGTTCTCCAATGTTAATATGAAGGAAGTAAACCACATGTGCTCCTTGAATGCAGAGGCTTATCCTGACAGGTAAATTGCGATATCGTGTATGTATGTATCTGTACTGAATATTTTATATTTATAGCTTAGCTTTGGCGACAGACACTTCAGTGACAATAGGAACAATTGACGAAATTCAAAAATTGCATATAAGAACCGTTCAATTACAAGAGTCGCCAAGGAGGATCACTTACCAAGAACAATCAAAGGTAAATATTTTATTATTTTAATGACTTTTTCATTTCTGTGACAAAATGTATAAATCTTAATAATTTTATGCAGGAAACTTTTATGAACATTATTAAGGAGGTTTATCGGGTACGTCTAAAGTCAAATGAGAGTTTCTGTATATTCGCTATTGACTAATGTAGTAATCCTTTAGATTTGGCTACGTTGCACTTGGCTGGCACGCTCAGCTCTTGCGTTCGTTCTCTCGATCATTCTGTTTGGATGCCTAAGCTTGAAATATACATCATATACACATGCGAATTTTAAATAATACGCTACGTCGAGACCTAATCCATTTCTAGGAGTTGTGATATGGTTCCTTAGATATCGGTTTCCTATTTATACAAGTTGTTGTGGAAACTGTCAATTGTTGTGAATTCTAAGTGGAAAGACCAAAAAAATTTTCATTATTAATTTTTTTATGAATATTTGTTTGTGAATTCCAAATCAGATAAACCTCCTTAAATATCAGTCCAACTTTTTCTATTAGAATTACACTATTTGCTATACAGTGCAACCTCTTTAATCCGAACACACGTTAATCCGATTACACGCTAATCCGAACGGCCAAATCTGAACGATGACGCTTCGCGCGTACGCGTGTAATTGGCAGTCGTTCGCGCCTGTCCGCCCATTGTCAGTTTGTTTGCCGATAGAGAAGAACCTGTTGCGTGTCGTGTTTTGTATAACAATTTTGGAGCTTTTTTTGGAAGTAAGAAAAATAAAAAATGTGAAAAGCATAAAATAATACATAATATGTATACCGGGTGACCACGAGATTACTACCCAGGCTCTAGCTTAGTCACGAAAAAAGATATCGATCTCAAATTTTGGGCATGCGTATCATTGAATTTGATGCAAAATTTAATCATAAAAACAACTGACCGTCACTTCCTGTTTGACCGGAAATGCCCTAAACTTTGTTATTTCATATGGAACACCCTGTATATTATTTTTGTTTTCAATTCTGCTGAAGAAACTAACACTAAAATATGTATTATGTCCTATACCTATCTTTGACAGTTTCCGAGAAAATCGCATTTTAAAATGTCAAATGTGTCATTTATAAATTCCTTTTGAAAGAAAACAAACGAAGAAAGGGACAAAGTCATATGGTATCTTTAACTTATTTTAGAAGTACTAAAGTATGATATCAT
>NW_019417026.1:389653-397551 GCF_000390285.2 Anoplophora glabripennis | reverse complement strand
CAATTTTGGAGTTTTTTTGGAAGTAAGAAAAATAAAAAATGTGAAAAGCGTAAAATAATACATATATGTATATGTAACTACATGTTTATGTTTTACCTTATATAAGTTTTATGTCATATGATTTATATTTATACATATTGTTATAATAAAATGTGTATGTACTTATACAATATACATATGTACAAATCTTTATAGTATGTTCGAAAGCCCAGAAACAAAAATCATGTAAAAAACAGTTACAATTAGTTGGTAAACTGAAAAAAAGTAAAAAAAAAGTCCACAGAAGTTTTTTGAAAAAATTAACAATTTTCCGAAACTTCGATAATTTCTGCTGTAATTATTGAGTAACTAGAAGCTGATGTCATAAAGAAGAAATCCTGCAAGTTTCAGCTAAATCTGTCAAACTTTTTTAAGTTATCATCAACACAAGCTTAAAAAATGTTGTTTTGAGAAAATCAAATTTAAAGTTTTGACTACCAAAAACACATCGAGCAGCAAAGCTATAGTGACCGTTACACATGAATTTCAGCGTTGACGCATGCATTCCCTCTGTGGGTGTATACCGACGCTTATAAATAAATCCATCCCTGTTTATTTCAAAATAAGACACAATAGACCAAAGGTTTCCGGAGTTGCTAGCACCAAAATACGTGCTATGCTCTCTCTTCGAAAAAGGACATAAATAAATAGGACTTCAAATTCATTTTAAAACTTTACGTGTGTATCCTACGATAAATTTACTTTACTCTTTTTAATTGAAAAAAAAAACTATTTTTTTTACCATCTAATTGTTTGTATCTCCCCTCTTAAGTCAAACAATAAATGTCGCACAAATTTTATTCTTTGTTCTCAATCTGTTACGATGACTTAAAAATCTTAAAATGTTTTTTATAATGTACTGATATTTTTATATTTGAACAAATTATTATGTTATTTATTAGTTTATGAAGCAATTTCTTTTAAAATGATTATAATTTTTCTTATCCTGTGAAGATAGCATAGTAACCGAAACTAGTAGGAAAGAAAATAGAACAATTTTATACTGAATTAAAAAGGACTCTAATATTCCTCATTACACCTTTATTCAGTATTGCAATAAATTTTCATAACGAAATTTCTCAAAAATATTTTAAACTGTTATTAATAATAACCTTAATATATAATTATGTAAGATGATTCCTAAGTTGAGTCATCTCTTAAAGTATGTAAAACTCATTAAAATAAGAATTATTTTCAAACACCATTTTTCAAAGAGCTTGAAAAAATTTTTTTTACTATAATAATAAGTTGTACAGTACAATGTCACTAATCCGGCACCATTAAAAACCGAAGAGTGCCGGAGTACTGGAAAATTCGGATTAATGGAAAATGTATATGTAAACAGTATTAAATTAAAAAAACGTTACTTTTAATTGTTTATTAACAAAGAGATTGGTACATAGATACATACATATTACAGTTGTATATGCATATATACAGAGTGACCCATTTGAAAGCGGGCCACCCTCATAACATTTTTATTTATGGAGCGATTTTGACGAAATTTTTTTTGAAATGTAGAGGGGGGAAAAGTGTATTTTGGGGCCAAGCGCCGTCCAGTTCTCTTTTAAACTAAGGCCTACTAGATCACATTCAGAGGCTGAAAAATCCAGAATCCATATTAGCGATTTTTTTAGAAAAAATCTACGTACGCCACTGGATTCGGCGTGCCCTGAAATGGATCTGTACCAAATTTCATGAAAAAATATTCAACATTAACGCTTCTGCGGTTAAATTGCTGTCAAATTGTTTATTATGCATAAAGAAACTTTTTATCTAGTAACCCATGCGATAATAAATCAATCACAACAAATATTTAATAACACATTTAATAGACATCATTATACCAAAATACAATGAAACAGACAGAAAAATGAACGAGAAATTAACATAAAATTTACAAAAAATACAATAAAATAAAATTAACACACATGAATTAAATTAAATTCTGGAATTTTCAACTAAATCTTCATTTAATTGAATGCATTTATTGTATTGTTTTTGAATGTGTGCCATAACATTAGACAATTGATGTGTTGTAATTTCAGCGCATGCCTATCTTCTTCTTTCGCGCAGTTCTTCTGCATTCATTGGACGAGTGTAGTAAACTTTTTCTTTAATGAACCCCCATAAAAAAAATCTAGGAGAGGCAACATTTACAAAAATATTCATNGAAATAAATGGATTAGTCGTTGTGATAAATGAATGAAATTTAGCTGTGTATACCAAATTTCATTCATTTATCACAACGCGATTGAGAGATATTGCAAAAAAATGATTTCCATTCCTCCCTCTTCAATGGGTCCCTGTGCCCTTAGGAAGCATTTCCGGACCCATGTTCATATGAACTTTTTTACTTAGTTTTTATCATAGAATCGGCCTGTTCAGGGTTGGCAGCTAATTATGAGACACCCTGTATAATGATGTAAGATGATTCCTAAGTTGAGTCATCTCTTAAAGTTTGTAAAACTCATTAAAATAAGAATTATTTTCAAACGCCATTTTTGGAAAAGCTTGAAAAAAAATTTTTACTATAATAATAAGTATAGGTATTATCAACTGACTAAACACTCATAACTCATACACACTCACACTCATAACTAAAAGTCATTAAAATAAGAATTATTTTCAAATACCATTTTTCGAAAAACTTGAAAAAAAATTTTACTATAATAATAAGTATAGGTATTATCAACTGACCAAACATGAGTATTGCAAACGTTGTTAATACCATTTCAGGTAGCTTTTTATCTATAACCAAAATGTTTCTGGAAAAGTATTGATTTATCCCATGTTGCTGGAAGAGCTTCTCGCAAAACTGCATTCTGTCGATGTGGTCCTGTGGCTGCTAAGCTTGAACTCATTACACATGAAATGGGTACAACTGATTTTCCCACAATGTTTTCCAAACTATTTTTTTTTGTTCAGTTTTTGAGTATGTATTTATTGTTGGGTCTTTGTCAACAAGATTAAAAATATACTCCTCTTGGTGTGCATTTTCGGGCACTCTAGGGCTTCCTATATTTCGATATTCCTGCAAATTACCAGTGTGTCTGCCCCTTTGCACAGCCCGACAAACGATCGTGGTTAAAGGTGCACCCATTAGGGAAAATATTCTGTGCTGAGATGCAACATTGGAATTCTGATTACATTAGATGTATCTACCATTTGTTTTTGTTATGCTGGGGACCAATTTACTTGCTTAAACTCTTTTTGCAAGGCCTGGCTCGAATATTTTACAACTATGGAAGGTCTTATTTTAGAATTACATATTATGTTTATTATTGAAAAGTGCTCGATTTTATGGCAATACATGAGATAGATTCTGGTAATAAAAATGCCCAGTACGGCAGCTGTAAGAGTCAATTTTTGGTATGCATTTCACTTTTAGTACGTGTTTTTACACTAACCCCAGGCCAACAAAATCATTTTGTAAATATATTTTATTACTGCTTCATCACTATAGGTCAGAAAAACGTTTAATAAATTTATTAATTTGATAGATATAGCTTGAACAAGACATTTTGAAATTGAAAAAATATTGTTGCACTAATGATCCCATTGACAATGCTACAACTTATCAGAATAGTTTTTATAAAAAAAAACTGCATGTTTTCTACTTTTTAGACGTTTGGTGTATTAACTGCAAGGATCAATATTCAAGATTCAACTGGCCTAAATCCGGCAAGACCAAGCGCATCAACGATGACGCAATCCATTACGGTGTCTAGCAGCGTAGCGTCTCTGGCAGTTAGCAAATCGGGCAGCAGTAGTTTGTTAGGAAGCAGCTTGGCTCCAGAATACGGACAAGAGGTGGAAGTACACAATTTGCTTATCATCGATCAAAACACCTTCGAGGTCTTACACGCTCACCAACTTATGCAGCAGGAATATGCCATGTCGCTAATATCATGTCAATTAGGAAACGATTCCAATGCCTACTTCATTGTTGGTACGTAAAAAAGAACAGAGTAGAATCTAGTAATTTCGAATCCTCTTTTATTTCTTTCACTTTATAGGTACAGCAAACGTAAATCCAGAAGAATCTGAACCGAAACAAGGCAGATTACTGGTGTTTCACTGGAACGACAATAAGCTCACACAAGTGTCAGAGAAAGAAATCAAAGGTGCCTGTTACTCTCTCGCCGAATTCAACGGCAAACTGTTAGCGAGCATCAACAGCACAGTGCGTCTCTTCGAATGGACAGCAGAGAAGGAACTAAGACTGGAATGTTCGCATTTCAACAATATCATCGCCCTCTTCCTTAAAACAAAAGGAGATTTCATCCTGATAGGGGACCTCATGAGAAGCATGACTCTCTTGCAGTACAAAACGATGGAGGGCAGTTTCGAAGAAATCGCGCGGGACTACAATCCCAATTGGATGACGGCAGTGGAGATTTTAGATGATGATGTGTTCTTGGGTGCCGAGAACAGTTACAATATGTTTGTTTGCCAGAAAGACAGTGCAGCTACAACGGACGAAGAACGGTCTCAGATGCATGAAGTCGGACAGTTTCACATTGGTGATATGATTAATGTATTCAGACACGGATCTTTGGTTATGCAAAATATTGGAGAAACTTCAACTCCGACAAGAGGATGCGTTTTGTTTGGAACTGTCGGTGGCGCCATAGGTAAGACTTTTTTTTTTAAATCAAATATACAAGTTGTTACAAATTCGATTCTCACTACAGGGATCTCAGAAACGGTAAGAGCTACGAAGTAGCTTAAATGGGGGCAAGTTGCGTAATTAGGGGACCAACATTATGCCTCTAAAAAATCAAGGCTAATATGATTAGTTTTCGAAATACAGTCAAAGCCGCTTAATGCGGACGCCGGTTTATGTGGACAGCCGCCTTATACCGACAAATTGGCTTGGTCCGGAATCAAACAAGGCTTTTGTGTACTAAAATAATCTGCTTAATGCAGACAAAAAGCCGGTTAATACACCTCGGGCACCATTCCGTAGAAGCGAGGAGTAGGACTAGGAGTAGGAGTAGAGAGCGCCCGCTCATGAGTGGGGCGACAACAGCAGTGTAAAGGTTGTTGCTCACTAGAGCGCATCTGTATTTAAAACTGTGTAATATAAAATTTGCTCTTCGGCACGCTGCCGTTTGTTTCCGAGCAATGCGCTCTAGTGAGCGACAACCTGAATGGGAGAAGTGAATTTGTGATGGGTGTTACAGAACGGGAGGTAAGCTCGCAGTCGGCAGATGGATCAGTGGTTTAGAACAAAAGAATCAGTGCAGCAGTGTTTTCTATTTTAATACGACTTACCAAAAGAATGTTGCCCGTGATCGGTAAAAGCAAGAACCCACGGTGTTTCAAGCACATTTCAGTAGACCGAGTACCAGTCGAATACCACGTTAATGCGAATGCGTGGATGACATCTTCTATTTTAAGAGCATGGATGAATATATAAAATAATTTTCAGTTTTAAGTACAGTATGTATATACATACGTACTTGTGTATATGTACTGTATACCTCTTTATAAAAGAAAATTTATAATAAATGTCAGTACTACTTATACTATTTTAACAGACTTATTTAGCCCTTTTATAGAATGTTTACGTTAAAATATCGGTTGTATCGGTGTAAATTCGGTTTATGCGGACAGTCGCTTAATGCGGACAAATCTTGTTTCCCCGATGTGTCCGCATTAAGCGGCTTTGACTGTATTTGAAAAAAAACGAAATTTTCAAAATCCCTTTTTGTTTCATTTCAGCCTTGTTTGAGGTGATATTGAAAAAAGAAGAACACTTTCTCGTGGCAACTTTTTGCCCACTATCAAATGGCATAATCTATTTTTGTATGTAACGTTTCGTCTCTCCAGGACCATCATCAACTTTTTTTTTTAAATACGAACCTCCAAATTTTATTACATTTTTTACAAGCCTTCATGACCCTCAATACTGTACTGCCTCAGCCCGAATCAGATTCAGACGTTTTATCTCGAAAAATCCATCTTCAGTGTATTAGTTCCAAATATCTCAAATGTTTTGTTTAGATTTCTATGTTTATTGAATTATTGTACAATCTAAGTATCGTTAGACCCTGTGAAATATACCTAGTTATTTAAACTATTACCACCACATGTTACAATAAAACATTAGAGATTTAATCTCCATCACCTGGTCATACATTATTCGATAAATTATTGCGTCAAAATTAAAAACATTATTACAATTTTAATTTTATTATGACAAATTAATTCTTAAAAAAAAAAATTACAGTAAATGTTCAAAAACATTTCCGTTTTGGCAAATGTTGAAAATGAAGATAAGCTTATACTCCGCGGTCGAAATTATAAAGAGTGACTAAGACATAATATAAAAACACTATTACCATAATGCGTATAAAATATAAAATGATTTTTATACGGTTCAATATTATTTATTTTTGTGCCGCTCGCTAAGCACATCGATAGAATCTATAATCGTCTATAGACTGAGTTACACTGAACGTCGATCTATATTCTATCTCTGTCTTTTGCACTTGGTAGGGAATAGGGAAATGCTTTTTTAGTGGGTGTAAACGGACTTGATTTAACCCGTCCTGAGAAACGTCATAGCATAAGCGTAGACGAGGGGTCTAATTCCATGGCTATAATAAATTTATAAATTAAAAAAACACAACTGGGACGTTTTAAAATGCTGTAATAATTAAAATGGATCAAAGTGCCTGTTATAGCAAACCGTAAAAAATATTAGATGTTATGTTTTATTATCTTTTTTCATTATTTTCTATATCTTGTTGCCTTTTACGCAGACACGTCAATGGATTTTCGTTCCCGGCACGCTTCATCCCCCTTACTAGTCCAAAAGCTAGCGATGAATCACTCTCTATATTTTTCGACCGGGGAGTATAGGTAATATGATCGGAATTTATTATACTTGTAACCGCAACTGCGAAAGAGCATGTCAGATGTATTTGTATGAATATCTTGAAAAAAATTAGATCGAAATTTGTTTGAATTTTTAGTACTCGAGAAACCTAGAAATAACTATGAGCATGGGATTAAAACATATAATAATGTTGTAACATGTGATGGTAATAGTTTACATAACTATGTGGATTTCACACGGTCTAACAACACTAAGAGTGTACGATAATTCAATAAACCCAGAAATCTAAATAAAAAATTTAAAATAATTGGGAACGAATACATTGAAGATGAATTATTCGAGACAAAAAGTCTGAATTTGGTTAGGGCTGAGGCAGTACAGTATTGGGAGTCATGAAGGCTTGCAAATATAATAAAATTTCCAGGGTCGAATTTAAAAAAATTGATGATGGTCATGGAGACATGAAACGTTACATACAAAAATTGATTATGCCTTTCGATAGAGGGCAAAAAGTGTCCATGAGAAAGTGTTGTTCTATTTTCAATATCACCTCAAACAAGACTGAAATGAAAGAAAAACTGATTTCCAAAATTTCTGTTTTTTCAAATATTTCGAAAACTAATCATGTTAGCCTTGATTTTTTAGGGCATTATGTTGGTCCCTTAATTATGCAACTTTGCCCCCATTTAAACTACTTTATATCTGTTACCGTTTCCGAGATCCCTGTAGTGAGAAGCGAATTTGTAAAAGCCTGTATAATCCAGTTATAATTAGTTTTTTAAACTGCACTTTCATTCTTGTGTACGCTGGCACAGAAAGGTGTAAACCCGGGCACTGGAATTTGCGTTTTAGTGTACTATCAGCGCTACCCATTGTTTTTAAGTCAACTTATGTTGTGTTAAATTACAATGAAAAATAATTTAGTAAAACATATTGCTTTCATATAATTTAGAGCAGCAGTCTTCAAACTTTTAGGACTTGCGGAACCCTGCCAACATTTCGACTTTTT
>NW_019417026.1:343886-388960 GCF_000390285.2 Anoplophora glabripennis | reverse complement strand
GATTCCGCCGCGCAGCGTTTATGCCCCGCCTTCCAGCGGAAAAGACGGCTTTGGCGTTCGTTCAGGCGAGTAACGACAACGGGTAGTAAGAATTGCAATCATAGGCGTGGGTATAATTTCGTTGATTTATTTTTATTTTATATAATAATGAAAATGAAGATACCTTATTTGGACAATTGCAAATGCCAAACGATAACTTTGTTGAGCTCATTTGTAACACTGAAAAGATATTTCAAGATAATTTTGAACAATTATCCACAAAAAATAACATTTGTAGCACATTTCTTGAATTAATTAAAAGACTACCTTTTAGTCATCCGTGTCATTCTTTTCCGAAAGAATTTGTACTTAGGTTATATTTAAGGGTTTGAATTTATTATACGTTATAAACTATAAACCAAAATTTTAGGAATATTCAAAAAATAAACATAATAATGGAGAAATCTGTAATGATTATATTTTTAATACTATATATTATATTATTATATTTTTTTGTATATTATATTGTTTATATTATACTAAGTTTTATAATATGTATAAGTATTAGTCCAGGCTGTATCGTTGCTCCCGCTAGGAACATGATTCTCATTTGATTTTTTTTTTCATAATCTTACTAAAAAATGATCCTGCATGTTGCCAGACGTTACTAATGGTCAAAAATTGTTTAAACAATTTTTTTTAAACAAATTCGTAATTTTCGATTTTTCGCTCGAAACACATTTTTATAGTCTTTTTGGGGTATCCTGAACAAAAATATTCATATGCAACTTTTCTCTAAAATCTACCGTTTTCGAGATGCTAACGATTTTTTGTTTGAAAAAAAAAAACGCGATTTTAACCATTTTCTTCTCTAAGGATTACGTCAGTAAACAGGAACTTACAACAAGGAATTTTAATTACTCTTCAAGTTTTCTTTTAATAATCCGTATTAACTCCAAGTACAAAACCTATTACTTATTTAAAATACCTATTTTCTACTTTTAATGTCATACCACGTAATATTCTAATTCAAATTTCATATTATTAAAATTACCTACTACGGTACTGTCAGGTAGAAACTAAATACTTTATTTCAATAATAAAAATTATTTTAATCCAGCCCCGACAATTCCGCTTAATCTGAGAGAGAGCACGATTCCGTTTCGCTTGGTTCTCGACCGCCACATCAAAGGCGCCGACACGGACTCTTCCAGCTGTATTAAGCTGTGATATTAGTATGTAGTATACGGTACTAATTGTAAATAAAACTAATTTGTTTTAAAATATTGTTTATGCTGTTTTTAAAAACGAACATAAAAAATAAATAATAATACTAATCTCATTGATATGAAATATGTTTTTAAAATCTTTTAAAAATTTTATAATTATGTAGGTATGTTACTATTTTTTTACTCACGGCGGATGGTGTGGAAATTTGCTTTTTAATAACCAATCCTTTAAATTTAAATTATGAGATTTGACAACGCATAGCCACAGTAGCGCAGTCGGTCGAGAGTGCGGTGGCAAGCATTTCTCAGCTAGGCTTCCTACTCTGGTCCGGCTTCGATCCCCGGTGTCGGCACTGACAATATCGATGGCTAATGGGTGTTTGTCCGCGTTTTTTCAAGTGTAGCCCCCTTCTGCACAAGCCTTTGGCTTTTGGATTTGGGGGTTCTCTCATTTCTGTGGTGTGTTTTATGTTTTATGTTATAGCCCAGTTCCCAAGTGTGTCTAATGTGCACTTTTATTTGAGATCACACTAACCTGTCCAGCAGTGGGGTACAGTGGCACAGCCAGGATTACATTCTGGTGGGGCACAATAATTTTTTTGTTGTGTATGTACTTGTGTTTTGACCATAAACGAGGGGGGGGGGGTTAATAACTGAATAGAGAAAAGCTTAAAGAAAAATTTACATTTACTAAACACAATAAAAATTTACAATACTAAATCTAATCTCCTGGTCCCTTCTCACTGAGAATAGCTAGTACTTCTTTTGGATCTACATGGACTTCTCGGTGAATATTTAAATTGGCGAGGCCGTTTAACCTATTTTCACTCATTGAATTTCTCAAATAGGTTTTGAGCTGTCGTAGTGTTGAAAATGTCCTCTCTGCTGTAGCTTTGGATACTGTATTGTTGAGAATATCTTTAGTAGTATGAATATATTTGGATAAAAATTCGCATTGCATAAATTTATGCCATCGATTGCACTCTTTGGAATGGGAGGATCTGATGACTCACTGCGAGATTTAATAAATTTCTGGTACCACAAACGTAACTCGGCCTCCAAGATGTTTTTACTCAACTCCTGCACATAATGGCGATAAAAGCAGACTAGTATATGGAAGCTGTCTATTTGCTTTTGTGTGATAGATTTTCCACAAGGGAGCAGCACCATAAAATTACTGAGTATCGTCTTGTGTTTTGAAAATCAATCATTTAGGTTCAATAGAAAAGAATCTATCCATGGCAAAAATATTGGTATTTGGTAATATTTAATGCAGCTTTCAGTGGCAATGTTATCCCGGTGTACTTGTTTCACTGCTAGTCTTGGTATTTGATATCAATATTAAATATTTCGGCTTTCTGTTTAGCCTCGCCAGAAAAAAAATTATAACTCAATCAAATTATACCTACTCACCTGATCTAAGTCTGCACTATGTGTTTCAGTGCTTTCATCTAATTTGGGCTTTTCCTTTCAAAAAAGTTTAAGAAAGTCATTTTGGCTTCCGTTTATCACTAATCGTGATAATAAATTCGTATTTGTATATTTACGTGAACTAAAAGTATCTTGTTGATACAAGTCTCCTTAAAATGTGTATTAAGTGAAGATGCAAGCACGTCTAAACTGGAGAAGCCGTTCTGGCGTAATATCCAAACCAAAGCACAGGACTTGTACGCAAACCAGAGCGGTAGCGACCGCGGTGGCAGACGCGATGGCGGTATGTTCACAGGGCGGTACGCGATAGTACGCTGCAGAGAGGCAGGGGCGTTTGCCAGATCATGCAGATTTGCACTCTTCCATTTAGTTACATGTATGGCGGTTGACCGCACCGCCATCGCATCCGCCACCACGCCCTCTACCGCTTTAGTTTGCGCGCCGCAATATCTACGTACAATACTATCAATACTATTTTGCTCACTCATGCGCATTACTAATATTGTCAACAGTAACGGGGTTTAATTTCTTGACGGAGAGGTTAATTTTTTCCAAATTTTAGATAGGTATGTTCTGTTTTTAACTGAGATTACTGAATATGTTAATCAGCCGGTCTGGGGAGGCTACGTGCCCCGGTGCCCCCNGTTTTGAAAATCAATCATTTAGGTTCAATAGAAAAGAATCTATCCATGGCAAAAATATTGGTATTTGGTAATATTTAATGCAGCTTTCAGTGGCAATGTTATCCCGGTGTATTTGTTTCGCTGCTAGTCTTGGTATTTGATATCAATATTAAATATTTCGGCTTTCTGTTTAGCCTCGCCAGAAAAAAAATTACAACTCAATCAAATTATACCTACTCACCTGATCTAAGTCTGCACTATGTGTTTCAGTGCTTTCATCTAATTTGGGCTTTTTCCTTTCAAAAAAGTTTAATAAAGTCATTTTGGGTTCCGTTTATCGCTCATCGTGATAATAAATTCGTATTTGTTTATTTACGTGAACTAAAAGTATCTTGATACAAGTCTCCTTAAAATGTGCATCAAGTGAAGATGCAAGCACGTCTAAACTGGAGAAGCCGTTCTGGCGTAATATCCAAACCAAAGCACAGGACTTGTACGCAAACCAGAGCGGTAGCGACCGCGGTGGCAGACGCGATGGCGGTGCGGTCACAGGGCAGTACGCGATAGTACGCTGCAGAGAGGCAGGGGCGTTTGCCAGATCGTGCAGATTTGCACTCTTCCATTTAGTTACATGTACGGCGGTTGGCCGCACCGCCATCGCGTCCGCCACCACGCCCGCTACCGCTTTAGTTTGCGCGCCGCAATATCTACATACAATACTATCAATACTATTTTGCTCACTCATGCGCATTACTAATATTGTCAACAGTAACGGGGCCTAATTTCTTGACGGAGAGGTTAATTTTTTCCAAACTTTAGATAGGCATGTTCTGTTTTTAACTGAGATTACTGAATATGTTAATCAGCCGGTCTGGGGAGGCTACGTGCCCTGGTGCCCCCCCCCCCCTTGGTTGCGCCACTGAAAATTATTAAAAAAAATGTTAAAAAAAGAATAGTTTTCACGACGGAATTTGAAAAAATGTTTCTAAAAGTCAAAGGTAGCCTTCATAAAAATATGTTCCCCATTCAAAATTACACCCTGCATATCCAAATTCAAATAACCTGTACATTTTCTAGTTCATTTTATGGGATAATACTACTGAAATATGTTATAATTATGTATTTCATTAAAACGATACAAAATAAAAATTTGTAATAAGAATTGTTTGTAAAAACAATAAACAATATCTTTTTAGGATTGGTCACACAGATACCACAAGATTTTTATGAGTTTCTACTGGACCTACAGAATAAACTATCTTCAGTCATTAAATCTGTTGGAAAAATCGAACACTCGTTCTGGAGGGCCTTCCACACAGATATTAAGACTGAAAATAGCGAAGGTTTTATCGATGGGGATTTAATCGAGAGTTTCCTAGATTTATCTCAAGACAAAATGAAAGAAGTTGCGGATGGCCTAGGGGTAAGTAATGATGATCGTGTTATTTAAAAGGCTTCATTTCTGTCTTTACAAACACACCTCACCCGTTACGTTTGTTTCAGATGACCGTAGAGTATTTAGTGAAGATGATCGAAGATTTAACTAGGATACATTGAGAGTATTAGAATCTCCAGAGAGACTTTTCTAGCATGTGTTATAATTTTTTGAGAAAGCAGATTGTAACAGGTTTTTGTATGTTGACCTGTGAACTAATGATTGTGTATAAAACAAAATTTCATACAAAAAAGTGTTGTAACTTTATTTAATAATGAAAAATAAATATAAACTTTGGTCTTAATCTAACATTTGTGTCCGGAAGACATGATCGTATCCAGTTTTGATTAGGAATTGGAAATTCTTGTTATCCTGCAGGTGCTGCATAGACTGATCTTCAATCAAAGTGTCTAGAGGTGGGAGAAGATTTTGGGGATTTGCACCTACAAAATTATTCAGACTGCCTTTAATTAAAGAAGAACGTGCACAGTAAGGTGGCCCCAAAAAAAAACGAATATCTTTTTTTCGTGTCGCTTGTGTAAATATGTTAGTTTATCATGTTTTACGAGCCCCCTCAAAAAATCAACTAAAAAAAAAAACATTTTTAAAGGTCGCTCAAGATTTTTAAAAATTTCCAAAATCGTCAAAAATTTAATTTTTTTAAAACTTTTTTTCTCATTATTTTATCATTTTCTAAGTTGAAAAAAATCTCGATTCTGAAAATTTCAAATCGATATTTTAATTTCTAAAGGTCCCTCATAATTATTTTAACTTTCAAACTAGTGTACCTGTTTTCAAGCGACTTACCTTTAAAAATAAATATCAACAAACTAATATTTTTTTTTATTGAATTTGAACAAATTAATAGAAATAAATCACGAGACACTTAAAATTTAAAAAATTAAAAAATTATAAATATTTGATACTCAATAGTACGTTAGTAAATTTTGCCTTTTTAAGTGTCTTGTGATTTATTTCTATTCTTTTGTTTATCAAATTCATTAAAAAAAATTATTAGTTAGTTGATATTTATTTTTAGAGGTCGAAATTAAAATATCGATTTGAAATTTTCAGAATCGAGATTTTTTCAACTTAGAAAAAGATAAAATAACGAGAAAAAAAAAATTAAAAATAAAAATTCAATTTTTGACAATTTTGGAAATTTTAAAAAATCTTGAGCGACCTTTAAACAATTTTTTTGAGCAGATTTTTTGAGGGGGCTCTTAAAATATGATAAACTAACATATTTTCACAAGACACGAAAAAAAAATATTTGTTTTTTTTTGGGGCCACCCTAGCGCACAGCTTACCGACTATCTATCCAAATAAATATTAAATAATTTTGCAATTTTTGAATGTGACAAATAAATAATATCACTTCTTATTTATTTAGCATCTCAGTTTGAGTTTTCTGAAAAATTTTTTATTTAATTTGAATTAACTTAATACCTTAAAATAACTTAAAAGTACAAGAGCTGACAAAAATATGAGGCGGTTTTTGCTTATTTCCTCATTTGTCAGTTGAGAACTGTTCTTGGAGTGGCGTGTTGCCTCTATTCCAAATTCCATCAGCGCCAATGTTCCCTCAAATTTTTTTTTGACCCCTAAATTTTATTTTTAGCGAAATTTGTATTTTTGCCATTTTTAGATGCAATTCTTTTATAAAATAAAATTTAAAAAATGGTGAACAAGCCCATTGTGTGCAGAATACAAAAACAGCTGCGCAACTTTCAAAAGATTAACACCGGGCCGCGCTTCCGTGCAGCTTAGAGGGAACTTTGCCGCCAACTGTGAGGTGAGGAGCGTAATCCGCTTTCTTCTTGCAAAGGGAAAAGTGCTGTTCCAGGTTTCCAAAACTGTTTATGGGATGTTGTAATGAATCTCACTAATGTGTACAAGTGGTGTCACGAATATAAAGCCAGCAGAACGAATGCTCATGATGAACAGAGGAGTAGGCCTCCCTCAATTTTGAGTGATGAGATGATGAACAAACTCGAAGCAATGCCTCATGGCGACCGTCGACGATTTTGGACGAGATGAATGCAGTGTTTCCACAAATCTTCTGATCTATTTTGCATGAAATCATTACTGAAACACTTAGTTATCGCCAATTATGTGCGAGGTGGATACCAAAACAGCTCACGGATCAACACAAAGCCAACACATTCGCATCTTCATGGGAATTTCTCAAGCGCTTTGAATTGGAAGGAACAAATACTTGACTGTATTGTGACTGGCGACAAAACGTGAGTGGCCCACTACACACCTGAGACGAAAAGACAATCAACGCAGTGGCAACATCTGTCTTCATCATCAGCGAAAAAATTCAAAACTGTTGGTTTGGCCCGAAATATCATGGCAACTGTGTATTGGGACCTTAAAGACATTCTCCTCATTGACTTTTGCTCCAAGGGAAACAATTAATGCATGGTATTGTGAAGCTCTGAAAATGCTACGGAGGACGAGACACAACAAAAAAAGGAAAATGTACTTGTTGCATGACACTGCACGTCCCTAGAGGGCCAACGCCACTAACCAACTTTTGAATTCATTCGGTTGGAACATCATCAACGGCTCACAACCTTGACCTGGCACCTTGTGATTTTCATCTTTTATCTTCTCTGAAAGTGTTTATGGGTGGAAAGAGGTTTTCTATTGACGATGAGGTCCATAGTGTTGTGAAACAATGGACTCGGGAGCAAAGCTCTCTCTAAGCTGCGCGGGTGCATGGCCGCGCACTAATTTTTCAAAATGGGCTTGTTCGCCATTTTTTTAAATTTCATTTTATAAAAGTATTGCATCTAAAAAGTACAAAAATCCAAATTTCATTAAAAAAAGCATTTAGGTCAAAAAATTTTTTTTAATAATTTTGCTTCCATATACTTCAAATTAAAGGGAACATTGACCAGGAGGAGGTTGGAGATTTTTTTGACGAAGGTATGAGAAAGCTCATCCCTCGGCTCACAAAGTGCATTGAGGTTGAAGGCAACTACGTCGAAAAATAGTGTTTGATGTACCTTTCTGAATATGTAAATTTTTCATAAATATACTGCCGTTACGATTTAAAAAAAAATTGAGTACTCTTGTAGATATGCCTCATATGATTTTATATACACAAAAGTTTATACTCACCTAAAGTGATTGAAAGATCCACCAATCTAAAGAACAGTGTGCCTTGTAAAATCTCCAGAGGGGCGTCCAAATTCTTGTAATTCCAAGAGTCCCTCAGAATAGCCGACCTCCAAACCTTAAGAAGCAACTCTTCTCTCAATTCCTCATTATCTATAAACTGAAGGATGTCCAAGGCTTTTTTAAATTCCAACTCGCCAGCGTCTGTATATTCGCTGCATATATACAAATTTACCAGATCCTTGGGAGGAATGACCCTCGGTCTCATAGTGTCATACCCAAACTGCTGTAAAACGTAGTCGGGCAGATCCCCTTGAAAAGCAGTCAGTTCCAAGCATGAATTAATATTTGTAGTGAAAATTTCCAAGTCGGGGGTGTTGGGACCTGCCAATTTCGCCAATTTACTTAAGCTGTACATAGTCTTCTGTCTTGTGAGGGATTCTTCCTCTTCATCGGCCAGTTTTTGTAAAGTATCCGCGGCCAAGGCAAATTTCTGATCAAATATCTGCTGCATCCAAGAGAGAGACGGATGGTCTGACAAGAAGTTTGTGAACTTCTGAACATTTTTTGTTCTGTCAATTTTTCTGTATCGATCTATTAACTTTCCCTGTTTGTTCTCTTTAAGGAACCAGTTATAAACGTATTCTGTGAAGCCATCGTTACTGAAACGATCCATGTATTCGTCTAATCTCTGTTGGTTATCTGTTAATTCGCAGACGATAACTAATGTTTCAAAGTCCAGATATTTTTCTGCTAACTGTGCCGCTTTTTCCCATTCCTTCTCCGTCACTAAAAATAATTTTGTTAATATTTCTTACGAATACATTTATTTATAAAAGTGTTGTGGAAATGAGTGCAAAAAATTTAGGAGGTTATAGAATGATGATAATTTCCTATAAGCCATGGGCCTATCGTCTTTTGTTTTCGAGGTGGGCTAAAGATGATTTTGTAAATTAAAATTTTAATTATTTTGCAAAAAAAAAACTGTTGCTTCAAAATTTGGTGCAAGTACCTATAGTAAGATCGTATTCGATGCAAAATAGAGCAAAAAATTGTCGGTGTTTTATCAAAGGAAAATCGTGTCATAATTTTTAAGAGGCTAAGATGAACCATTTCAAATTTAAAATGAAACTGAATGTAATATCTGAAATACAGCTGCATACAGACTGTGTTCTGGTAGTAGCTGTAGTCGCCCAGGTGCATCGAGTGTACGAAGTGGTTGGTTATATGTCAAATATGGCGAGCTTGGTCGTAAATCAGACTGCCTCCAAAAAATAAGTAAACAACAGTGGCGTGTACAGAAGTGAAATGTAGTATATATGTGGAATTTAAAAAACAAATTGGATTTATAATAAATTACATTTAAAATAAATAGTTTATCAGAGTACAGGGATTTTTGTAGGAACAGAGTGCCAGACATGAACTGATCCCTTCATCCCTTCATAATGCATAAAGAAATTATTTAATTTCTAAACCTTTTAAAACCGTAAGGCAATGGATCCCTTGACAGGCAATTATTTATTACTTTGCATCGAATATGATCCTACTATAAGTGTTTGAGGGCGTTAAATGTGTCAACATTAGTAGTTTCTAACTCTGCTGGAGGTTGTTAGCTATCGTTCTGAAAAATTTTTTTAGTTTAGTTTTTTTACAGAGTATGTCGTACATTACAGTGTATAATTGCAATTCATTTCTGCAACACTATTTGTTAAACTTGATTTTTTATATTTCTTCCTATTTAATTTGAAACTTCTGCAACACTCTGTATATTAAGGCTAATTTGTAAAATAAACGATGTTGTGCCGATTTGTTAAGTGGATTCAAATAGATTTTTGATATTTTCTCCAATTTAAAACTTTTAGAATGTTTTACTAATCAGTAGGTACTTACATAGTGGTTTAATGAGTTTATGCCTATCGGAACAGTACTGTTTATACAATACATTTTCCCTTGGAGTGTTCTTTATACTTTCCAAATGGCATTTTCTTCCATCTAATATTAAGTCTGTCAATGCAACAAAATGATCCAGGAGGGAGTTTCTTAACTGGCCATGGTTAATCAGTTTCAGTCCATAACTAAATGTTATAGAATGCTGAAAGGGTGATACAATGGGTGTAATAAACCAATTTAGATCAAGTATAGACAATTAAATCTTGGCAGTCTTTTGCTATAAGTAGCAGCAAATCAGAACAAAAGGTGGTGTGGTTCTTTTTTTTTTCTAAATGAAATTTTTAAGAAATGCAGGTGCTTTATAAAACACCTGCACTTTATTTGCTATAAAAAAAGGTAGGTATCTTGCTATATGTCATTAAAATGCATTGTATAAAAAAAGAGGAATTTAATCTTTTTATCGCGATTAAGTTCATTTTTTATGATTTTGATCACCTTCTTTCTATTCAAATGTCAACGTCTAATGAGATATAGTTTGAATATAGTTCAAAATATTTAAAGGTCTATATCAGTAGATACCGACATTCGAATAAAGGTAAAAGTCATTACCACCTAGATTACCAAGGCATCACATTTCACATCTGATGTGCTATTGTTTAGTGGCGGAAGTCAGCATGTGTTGTTTAATAATTTTGGTAAATATTACAAAATCAATTACAGTATAAACTATAGACTCTTTAATGCAAACTAATTAAAACATGGGCTTAAAGAGATAAGTTTAAATTACCGATATTTTTGGATAACTGGATAGTAAATATGTTTATGTACATGTTATGTAATATGAATTAGATTTTATGTGGTACTGAGAAGGCAAAAAATAACAATAAAACCAAACATTATTGTAAAATAGTCGTATAAATATCGACATGTTTGCACAGCAATAATATTTCAACTGAAAAGATCTAATCGAGAAAGGTTCCGACTCGCATAAAAGGGTTTCCCCAAGACTGCCAGGGAATTACGTTTTTAGCGGTTACTTTTTATTATGTAGTCTGATTTTATAATCCGAGCTATATACGTTAAACCGAATTTCGTTCAAATTAAAGAGTTTTGTTTGGAAAATCGAAACGGGGATTCGTCGGGCCGGATTAGTGGATATTCAGATTAAAGTGAATTCGGATTAAAGAGTCTATACTGTATATTGTAAAAAACGATTTCAAATAATTTCACATATAAGTGTACTGTGTTATAAGTGTTTATTGTAGTAACTTAAATCAGGTTCTAAGATTGAGGTTAGGTTTGGTTGGAGGAGCTAATTTTAAATGTTGGGTCAGTGCATTTCAACAATTGCGTGTTAAAAAAACGGTGCATTTTATACCTCTATATGGAGAAACTACCTAAGAAAAATGGTCCTAAAATTAATGTCTCTGGTTTCTCAAAAGATGAAGTTACGTTGTAGTTTCGGGGCTTGCCAATTCCACAAACATATCAAAAGACAGATTTGTCATTTACTGTTTTATTTTGATTTAAATTTATTCCAAAGGACCCCATCATAATCTTATGGAAAATGACTTTCAGCAAAATCGTCTCAATTTTTAATATGAGATAGGTCTTTGGCCACAACTCCCAGTAATGCCTCTTTTTACCTCTAGAGGGCGCTGAACCCTGCCAGAACGAAACACTATATGAGATATGGATTTCAGTTAAATCGTCTGGTTTTTTGATATGTGATAGGTCTCATCAATCTGACCAATTGCCACGATTCCCGGTAATGCCTCCTTTTATCGCCAGAGGGCGCTTAACCCCGCTAGATTGATCCATAATCCCTTTTTACTTTCAAATAACCTTGAAAACAGGTTGATCGACCTGCTTAACGTAAGCAGCTACCCGAAAACCTTTAAGTACCTTGTTCAGATCCCTTGATACTTCTTAAATCAAACGTCAACTTATTAATTCAGATACTGCGGCTTCTGGAGTTACACGCCCTCTAGCGATTAAAGGACAATTCACAAATAGTTCCAGCCATGAAGCTTTTAATCAGATTGGTAAGAGCTATATCCCGTATCAAAAACCCAGACGATTTAACTGAAATCAATCTCTCATATAGTGCATCGTTCTGGCGGGGTTAAGCGCCCTTTAGAGGTATAAAAAGGAGTTACCGGGGGTTGTGGCCATTGGAAATTTTGATCAGATTGGTAAGACCTATCGCATATCAAAAATTGAGACGATTATGGCGGTATCCTTTAGTCCTGGCACAAATGGAGGAAGCATGGCACAGATTGAGTCGTAGACCAGAACAACTACTCAACATTCGTACCATTTGCTTTGGGCAAGTCTCACACACACCTCATCCACAACATACCACGTCTCCTATGTTTGTGTCTGGGTTTAGAGTATGTATTTTTATGTTAGGCAGCTAGAATCCTCAAATATCCCTTGACATCAAATTTCATTGGAGGTCTTAAAAAGTAATTTTTCAGGAAGGAAAATCATATTAACCCTTTCACTGCTCCAGACGTATATATTCGCTAAAAATTTATAGGGCTCAAACTGCTCCAGACGTAGTAATTCGCATGAATAGTTAAATTGGATCAGGCTGCTCAAACCGTATATATTCGCAACCATGTGCATTAGTGACTGGGTTATTGCAATTGGTAAGTCGAATGTTTGCGGGCGAGCTTATACCGATTGTGACAAATATTTTTATGGAAAGAGGTACTGGTAATAATACCAAGATTGTTCATGTTTCTTTCAGTTTCTATTTAGTACATATACTGTATTTTATTCAAAATAAAATCGTAAAATTTATCGGAAATCATAATTTAACACAACATAATGTAAAACTATAAGTGGTCTAACTGCTCCAGACGTATATATTCGCACGCGATAAACCTTCGCGCACGGCGCGGTAGCTACGTTCAGACGTATTGCGCAGCGAAAGGGTTAAAGTAAAATGACCTAAATCAATTTCTGTTTATCCAATGAAGTGCGACAATTTATGTTTGGACATCGTGTGTAAATATAAATCTTTGTTGCCATAAATGACAATCATAAAAGATTAGGGCCCGATATTACTAAAATTAAATCAACAAAACGTTCATAAATGGACACAAATTACTTACTTGTAAAATTAATGCATCGGCTGTACCCTCTGTCCCATTCGCTGCTGTCCAAGGCAAATAATCCAAATTAAACGATTTCGCAGCATCGGAAGGAGTATACTTTTCAACATTTTGGTTACGGTATTGGATAACTTCATTTAAAACAGTCTAAAATATGGACGAAGATGAAATAATTACTCCAATTAACCTTTTGGGCACTTACGAGCACAATTTCATTCGTATCATGAACGACTTGAGCAACTTGTGTCGGACTTAAGTCGGAATGCGCAGAATCCTCACAACAATTCACCAGTTCCTGTATTCCTTTGTGTACTTTACTGACTTCTCTATAAAATATGTCTTGGTTTGTGAGACCGTTGCCGGGAGTGATATCGAAATGTTGGATAGCTTTTTCAATAGCATTCTCCATTATTAAACTGTTCGGTAAGCTTTTCAAGACGATAGCTGCTGTAATTTTTTCCGAAAGCTCTCCTAAAAATTCATAATTATATTATAAATTAGTAAAAAATGTAAAACTAAACACCTTACCCAAGATTTGTACTGTCGCAGTGGGTGTATCTCTAATAGTAGATGCCATGAGCCGATCCCACAATCCAGAGTCTTTCAAAAACTTTAAATAAAGGGAAAGAGCCTTCTGCTTATCTTCCAATTGATGTAGAACTTGCATGGAATAGGAACTACCTATTCCCGCGGGTACATCCTTGTTCCATCGTGGATCACCTGCTGGTATGTCGTCTAGAAGATCTTTACACATGATCACCACAACTTTATCTAAAATACTGTCTATCCCCGGCACTGTAGATCCTTCAGTTGGAAACAATTCAGTAAGTATATCTTGATAAGCGGCCTACAAATAATTTTTTTATTAAACAGTAGCCGTGGTCAGTACAAATCTACTAACCTGCTGGTTTCGGATGTGGAATATAAAAGCGGCTTTTAACTGCCCCACAGTATCTTTATACGCAGTTAGTATCTCCTCAGGATCCATATTATAAACAGATAGATTGTTCCCAGTGACAGGCTCACTGAATGAAGTTTCAACTGGGGTATTTGGCGCTGTCATACTTAGATTCATGTAGTCACTAACAAGTTGATCACTACTTGAAACGGTCACAAGACCATTAACCCTCGAGAAAAAAATTGGTGTGTTGACGCAAATTGAACCCCCTAAAAACGTTCCATATTTGATAATTAATTATTTAATCAATTTATATATTTAGCTATCTAGAAATACCATATCCAATGGATAAGCTCTCAATTACACAAAAAGATAAAACAGAAATGTCCAGCAATCACTACAAATGTCAGCGATTGCTTCAAAATTATTGGGGAATTTTTCATTCCATTTTTTTAATTCACATCCATATTTCCTACCCGAACCATAGGGACAGATATAGATTTGAATTGAACTATTTTCCAGAAAATTGTAATTTTGTTATAAAAGTTAATAATGTTCTACATGTTTTACAAAAATTTGGGTATCGTTTTGGGTATTGTCAGGAAGGTAAAGTTCAATATGAACAAATACGGAATAATTTTTGCGCAAAATTAATTTTTTAGAACAAAATTGTGTTTTATTAAAAACAGTTCGATTTAGATATACGCATAAAATTTAGTTTAAAAATCTGCAACTAAATTTAAAAAATCAACAGGTCTGAAGTTCTTTTGAGAAAAAATGGCTGCATACCACACACATGCTCTTTGCAAGTCTAACTTGGTTCAGATGTGCAGTGTTCAGTATACAGAGTAATGCATTTAATAAGTACGAGTGAAGTAAAAGGTTGTATAAATCTGAAACAATGCATTAATGATTGAATTTCTTGCAAAAAAATTACATAAAACCATGAAATTTTGAGAGATTGGTGAAAAAATTTTGTGACAAGCATTTCTCACATAGGTCTGAAAAAAAAATTGTGAATTCGAATGGGATAAGTAAAATGTTCGGTTGGCATCGGATATACATACGATCTGGAGAAGAGATATAGGGATCGCCAAACTGTCTCAAGTCTACATAATTTAAATACAAAAATAACAATCATCAACATTTCAAATTAAAAATATAACATAATGAGGTCTCGCAAATGATACATACAGGGTGACTCAGTCATAATGTCATTAATTTTAAGAGAAGATAGGGAAAAATAAGTAGAACACGAATTTTAAAATGCATATTTACGCTAAAAAAAAATATTTTCAAATCGTTATTTAAACCCCTAGTTGGACCATTCCTAGCTGCTGACCCACAAAGGTATATCAAGAGTGAATCTTGACCTACTATATAATTTAGTCACTAACCCAAATTTTGCGTTTTTAATACATGGTGAATGACAAGGAGTAAACAGATCATTTTACCTACACACATGAATGAATAAAATATTTTTTTAGATTTTAAATATTAACAAGTATTATTTATTTGTTAATGAAAACAAACATTTAACAATAATTGTAAATTTAAGAGAACTGAGAAAAACAGCTGTTTTCTTCAACACTCAAACTCTCTTAGGTCCGCTAGCGTGTTCCTGGTCAGCAAATGTGATGCAAAGTAGGACGCCAAATTACGGGGAGTTAAGGGTTATCATTTAAAAGGTTGAGTAAAACTTTTTTCCGATTTTCTGCCTTTCCTCTGCTCTCCGTAATGAAATTATGACTGAATCACCCTGTATATAATGATGACAACTCACCTAACAATAAGTCTTGTGGAAAATTAAATTCTAAAACATCAGGCTCTTCTTGCGGTTTCACTACTGTAATGGTTTTTAAGTTATATATGTATGCATTTATCCCACACAACAAAAATCTGTATGACAACGCATCACTGGGGTTATCTTCTCGATATAATCCAGACATTTTTAATAATAGGAAGTCCCGTATTTGAGTTGTACCATTTGTGCTGAATGATATCAATGCATAATGCACCTGCAGAATATAAAAATTACATTATTTTCATACCAAAAAGGTTTACAAGTCAAGGAATAAGCAAAATTGCTTTTTTAAAATAGGTGTATCTCAATTTTGATTTAAATTCAAAACTGTAAAATATGCAAATTTAAATTAATGTAAATTTTAGTTCTTAGCAATTTTCTTCTAATCTAGATATTATTGTATAAACAATAATTTACACATTCCAGATGATTATAGATATTGTACAGGGTGTAACTTTGATTGGGGATCATATTTATATGGCAACTATGTACCTTTGATCTTTAGAAACACGTCATAAGTTTGTTTTCTCAAATTTTGTTGTAAAAACTGAATTTAATTTTAACCTTGTTTCTGTAAATTTCATACCATGCTGCTATATGATATACAAAGTAAAATAAAACTAAAAATCTTTTGAGACTCGATTGTAAGTTGCTAGAGTAGAGACGGTGGTGGGTGGAATATACAAAAAAAAAAAAATTATTACCTGTGGAGACATTTGGACATTTACAGCAGCAGCTAGTATAATAATATTTTCCTTATCGGATTGTATATCTAATAACCACGTATCAATTTCAGCTTGGTCCCCTACACAGTTGTCCCAAACAGCATTGTGAAAACTGTCTCTTACAAGACGATTCAATTCAGATACGCATACTAACTGTTCGGTTTCTGTGGTGGAAAGAATCCACTTTTGAAGTGAATGTCCAGCAAGTACAAACACTGTCCATGATCCATCCTTATTTAGAACACTCAGCACTCTTATAAGTCTCTGAAAATTTATATTAGGAAATTTATGTTATTATTTTCATCTTTACTTACTGTCTCTGATGAATGTTCATTAGAAATTGGTCCAAATATTAAAGAAGACATACGTTTACTGATACCACCCAACCACCCACTGGGTGTCTTCAGATGTTTGCATTGTAAGATATGTCTTCCTCCACTAACTTGTGGCTGAACCAGGACTGTAGTGCACGTTGTTGTTGCTAAGATACATCCCAAGCCCTCAACGTCTGTTAAACTGTCACATTCTTGACCTTGTAAATCTATAGTCTGTTCTATAGTTACCCCTTCATGAACAATTGCAGGCCAATAACGAAGAACACCTAAAAATGACTCATAAGTATTTTCAATACGTTGTATGTAAATATTGAATTTAAAAGCCTTTCCCGACATATGTAACTGGCAACTTACCTTCAGGAGATACGGCAATACAGGAAGGACTATTAGAGCCTGCTGCAATAAAAACAGATATCAATTCTGCTCTGTGAGCCAAGTCACTTTGTGGTAATTGCAATTCAAAACATTGATTTACACCACCATGTTTTCGCTGAGGTGTACCAGGAGCTGAAGGAGATTGGCGATATTGCCATATTAATAGTCTTCTTCCACATACAACCCATGCATAACCACATTCACAAATACGAGCAGACACCACAGTGTTCCCTATAATAATAAAAAAAAAAAAACAACAAAGCCTTATATACAATACCAGTAATATTTCTTACTGTCTGCGAATGTTAAAGCTTCAGTAATAAGTACAGGTAAAGGTTGACCAAAACGTTCCACATAATTATGCGGTGTTTTTAAAACTATTTGCACCGATTGTGCAGATTTTCCAGATACGCTCAATCGTCTAAAACACAATTTTACCTTTACCGGTATTTCTCATAATTACTCAGATTGCTACTTACGACGATTTTCGAAATGATGGCGGTATAATCCTTTTTGAGCTAATATTTTGACGAGATCTTGGCGAGAAAGGACTTTTTATTGAAAAAGAACTTTGTAAACTTCTGTCCATTTTAACGTTAATTTAAAATTTTCATAAATGAAAATGAGGTTAGAAAAAAAATACAAACAGTTTACTTCTATATTCAACAGTATTCCACATACTTCTATCAAGTATGTGCAGTATTCATTCTCCATAAGCCCTGTTCGTTAGATTCACTCCTAGTGATCCAAAGGATCTTGGATCATGAAGAGTACGGAACAGTGACGTCACCAGATCCATTTAGATCACAAACTAGAGCAGTCAGCTCTTGGAGTAATTTGCCTGTGTTCGTTAAGACGACTTGATGACTTGAACATAAACTATCATAACAATTTTTCCATAATGACCTATGCTTTGATTTGTTGTATACGTGTATGTTTTAAGTTTACTTCAATCTAGGGTATTTTAGCAGTTTCGCTTCTGCATGTTTAGGTATATAAAAAGTAAATTTGTTATCCATCATGAATAAAGAAAACTTATTAGGTTTATTGGCGGAATACTAGTGGAAGAAGGAGAAAATGGATTGAAAAATGTACCAACATGTTTAGATGTAGAAGTCACCACTTCAAAAGAAAGCAAATTTATCTAACAATTAAACATAAAAAAAGTTTACCGGCATACGTCAGATATATGAAGTAATAAAAATAAAATCAGCTGATTGCTTTACTCTCTTTGTTCTAGCACAAATAACAGAGCAACCAGAGCAATGATCTTATATTGATCAGAGTGAAATACTCCTGCATCGTTATGCGTTAACAACATAGATTTTCTGCTCGGCTTCAACGAACGCCGATAAATTATTCCGATTAAGTTGGAGTACGTCAAGAAGACACAACGAACAGTACTATAGAGAACATTTTTTTACTTTAATCTATGGTCAGTGTTGGTCACAAGGTCATCTATGTTATATTTTTTGTGGGGTCCTCTGTGGTG
The DNA here is from genome assembly GCF_000390285.2 of Anoplophora glabripennis. Taxonomy (NCBI): domain Eukaryota; kingdom Metazoa; phylum Arthropoda; class Insecta; order Coleoptera; family Cerambycidae; genus Anoplophora; species Anoplophora glabripennis. Next base: position 370,493 of record NW_019417026.1, on the reverse strand, counting down.
TAGGCATATGAGTAATTAAATAAGAATGTTTTATTCTGTGTCTTCAGCAGCAGTGGCAGAGTACTGCCATCTGTAGCTGGTGCAGCAAACGACACACTCGGAAACCACAGACCATAAAATAATTAAGGAAAAACACAATTAGAGTAACCTCTAATTTTACAATCTACTCGATACTAGATGTCATTGCACCATAAAGGCGTAAATTGAAATGTAACAAAATACAGTAATTGAAAGAGTTAAAAGTATTTCATAATAGATCACAAAACAGCTACTAAGTTATCAATTGAAATTAACGTGAACCATACAAATTCATTCTGTTACGAATTCGAAAATATTTAAGGATTAAAAAATGTACAGCGAGATTTTTGTAATTATTGCTTTTTTTAAGGAAACCATTAAAAACTGCAAATTTTAAAGAATTATTTACCTGCCTTTATGTAAAATACATAGCACAGTTACTTAACAAAAATTATGGTAGATACATTTATTTCAAATTAATTGGTTTTCATCAGTACGATGTAACATACTACACTTACAGCACTTATAGCAAATAACAATTTTAAATATAATGTGCATTTCAGTTTTTTAAAAGGTGAAGGTGAAAAATCATCCTAAATTGAAGTTTGGCAGCTCCTACTCTGAAAACTCTGTAATGTTACGTTAACAAATTGTTTTGCTGAATGTTGGAGACTATCCGAGGATTTCGAGGTGATATTATTACAATAGGTGAACTTTTGGTTGATCATAAAAATAATGTCGGCACAGCACTTCCTATTACTGTTTTTTAAACCTTTTAACACAAAATGGTCTTCACAAAAATAATGATTTGTGTTTGTCGGAGTAAATTCTGATTTACATGCATACTTTTCGAACTGATTCTGTCCACAGTAATTGTCTGTCTTTTGTAATTCTGAAAAAACTTTTAATTTTATAGAACATATTACAGATATTCATATAGTAGGGCATGCTTTTCCAATTTGGAGTAAAACATTGTTTAGTTCTACCATTGTTTATATCGCGACTAAGATCCTTACACATCCGATATCAGTGGGCAATGGATAGGCATGCTACCGTTGTGCAAACGGAGTTAGCAGGCATAACCATAGCCGCGAAGGAAATTGCCCGCAGGCATACTACGGGCAAAACCATTAGAATCTACACGGAAAGTAGACAATCACTACTGACCTTGCGTAATCATAAGATAATGACTAGGACAGTATGGGAATGCCATGAAGCACTAGTTGTGGCCTCGGCCGCTAACAGCATATCTGTATGCTGGGTAAAGGGACACGAGCAGTGCTATGGCAATAAAGAAGCTGACAAGCTAGCCAGGAGCGCATCGGGCCTCAACATTTTTGGACCCGGCCCCTCCAGTGTGCTTCCGTTGTCGGCACTTGTTGGAATTATCAAGGAAGACACCCACAAAGAATTTATGAAACGGTGGGATGAAACAATCAGCTGTCACTTTGCTAAGGAGTTCTTAGTGTATCCTAGCAAAGACACAGCCAAAAAATACCTGGCTATGTCTAGGTCAAATCTTCGCCTGGTGACAGGTATTCAAACTGGACACTGTTGGCTAAGGAAACACCTTTACAATATGGGGAAGTGTGAAACACCTCTTTGTAGGGGCTGTGGACAGGAAGACGAGATGGTGTTGCATTTACTATGTGAATGCACTGCCGTCTCGTCAACAAGAGAGTCCATGTTGGGAGAATGCTGGGCCTTCAATGGCCTATATTAGAGAGACCCCCTTGAGCAACGTCACCACCTTTTTCACTGTAATAGGCTGGTTGGCGGCTCAGGTGAATTGACCTCTCTAATGGGAGGAAGTACAAGGGGCCCAATGGGGACTAAGTGCTGTAGCTTTGCTACCCTACCCACAATTCCAGATTCCAGATATCGCGACTGTAGTGGTATGTTGTAGTCATGTACCTACTTCGATAGTAAGTATATGGTTGTAGTATGTGTAGTGCGAGAGAATGAAGAGATTTAAACTACTATATGACAACTAAGATCAAGAGATAGAAATAGTAACTATGTCACATATTTACCAATATTCAGTCGCGAAAAAACCTACAGATTCGATCTATGGTTGCAGATTTCTGTTTAACAATTTCAATAAAGGACAATGTTTTGCTGCACCAACCCGAGATGGAATGCATGCTCCGTCCGTCCTAGGCGCCTTATCCAATAAAAAAAGGTACATACCATAGATTACAGAGATTAATCATTTAATTGGACAAATTTTTCAACTTCTTAGTTTAAGACCAAACAGAATGACTACAGCTCTGAATTTTGTCTCAGGACATATAATAATGCATCGATATAAAGAAATTGAGCAAAATATTTTAAATGGCAGCATATACTTTTTATGTATTTCGATAATGAAGTTTTTTTTTGTATTTCCATGAAATTTTATCCGACGTTATTAAAGGTTTCCGACCTATCCGAAAATAATTTTTTAACTTCAACACCCTGCTTAGGAACAAAGCATTTTTCAACAAAATTCAATTTGAACTATCCCCTCTCGATTTTCATAAGAAAATCTATTGATGTCCATAAATGAACACCTTATATAAATTCAAAGCAAACTTATTGCTGTGAGGTAATTTCTAATTTAATTTTACAAAGGTAAGAAAAAAACTGGTACTTAAATATTTTTTATTGGATGTTTGATTTTATTACATATGGATATATAACACTTACATGTACATAAAGAAACTTAAATATAAAAATATTTGGTTGAATATTTGCAGTTTGACAATGGAACAACAAAAATTATTTGTACTGGATTGTTCCCTGATGTACAAATATGCAAATGCATTTATTCTTTATTGTATGGTTAGTACTATACATGAAGTTATAATCTAAATGTAGGGCATACAACACAACTTAAATTTAAATTCTACATTATACACTGGATGTTACAATCTTATGAACACATAAAAATCAATTGTGACTCAATCTTAACAGCAAACTTGCATTTTTAAAAAATTTGTCGCTGAACGCAGATGAAAAGGTTCTTATTAACATAGGTCACCAAAACAGTACGAATTTACGTTTAATTTGTGCGGTATGTAAAAGATAACAGGAAGCGTAAAATACACAAAAAAATGTATCTCAAAAACTTATTTTAATAAACCAAACAACTCTGTTTATAAATATGCACACGATAGTTAAATGACGTTTATAGAAAAATGTAATATTACCAAAAATAAAAATTCAAAAAACTTCTTGTATAATATTTAAAAAATGTGATGTTTCCTATGGATAAAATTGAAATTTAAAAATATAATGCCCATCAAATAAAATGGAATGTTTCTAACAATAGAAAAATATAGTTATAAAAAAATTACACGATTAGATATTTTTATCAATAGTAAATATTGGATTTTTGTCTTTGTAGGCCTGGTTGTTTGTTCTTCTTAGTAGTTATTGCGTTCAGAATTTTGGTGGACACTGGAAAAAACCTTTAGTTAATATTTTACAACATACATGTTAATTTATTTACTTAGATTCGTAAAGCAAAACTTGATTTATACAGGTACAATATTTATTTTTACACAGTATAAAAATAAAGTTGAAATCTTTAGGTAAGTATATACAAAATCTTATTTAGAATAACGTAACTACAATAAAATAATAAAGGGAAAGTAATGACAACTGTACAGAGAATGACAAATGAAATTTGTTAGCAGTTACCGATATAAATGAAGTGAAGAAACACGAAGGTCCTGAAGAAGCAGACAGCTTTGTGGGATGATTAGTGATTCCTTGTTAAACAAAACAGAACAACAAAATCACTAGTCTTCCACACAACTCCATCCTGTTAGTATCAAATCCACACACCATGTTATTAGTAATCTTCTTTTAGCTATGCACAGTTATATTCTTGCCATGAAGCCACAATAGAACAAAGAATATTACGGGATGCCACAGAAGTATAATTATTTTCGGATAATAAATAAGATGTTTTTTACCAAAATAATATAAATGCAAATCGATTTCAAATATTTATTAGTAGGTTCCTTCAGCTTGTCCACTGTTAAAGCAGAAGTCACCTTTCATTAAATATTTGACTGCTGTTTCTGGGACATCCTGCACTTCTCACATATATTTAAAAATGGAAGATACAGACATACCCTGCTATTAGAAAATTGACCTTTAAGCCACCCTCTTTAAAACACAACTACACTGAAATTAAATGACAATAATTTGTTATTCAATTATTAAAAAAGCATTAGTAATGATAAAAAATATTGCAGATATACAGTTTTTTTATAATTACAGTGTGGTACACACAAATGACAGGGCACCATTAAATCAACTAATATATAAATGGCTTAGTTTTGCAAGTGATGTGTGATACCTATGTATCGATCGCATATATGAAACCATGTCAGTTTCACTGTCATTAGTAGACTAATGGATAACATTTTCCAAAGTTAATAAAATATCTGTTTCACAATATCTGATGAACTTCAAAGTTTAGTTATATCTATTGTCAAGGTAAGCAATACTTGAGGTATAGTCTTTCCGATATCAATTGAATAACCAAGAGTATGACAGTATGTACCAGGTCGGTCGCTGACGCAGCAACTTGGCATTGAAATATTTGAAAAACTTGTTCCCATATTTATTTAGCCATAGCCACATACAGGTCTGGTCGAACTAAACGTGGAGATGGTAAAAATGTATACGTCCAGTTGAATAATGCGAGCGCGGGCAAACGAAATATAAATACAGTTGGATTGGGCCACTGGGAAATAAATCTCAGCCGTTGGCAAGTGGTCGACAAATATTTATGTGTACAAATAATACAAATTTTGCAATATTTTTTAAAATTTTAAAATTAACTAACTAATTAAAAAATGAATTGATTTTGGACAAATTTTAAATAAAAACAAGTTTATATTTATGGATCGATTTTTTGATTTAAATTAATGGATGGAAACTTTATTTCAATAAAATTTCATTAGCACTAATTCACAAGACTAAACCGAAATATATGACAAGGTCACAGTGGAAGACTAGTTTTTAGATCACTCGCAAGGAACCTAACCTAATCCATTGGCACTGAAATATACACAGTCTGGCTATTAAGTTTTAAACTGATTTTTTTTGTGTGTGAAACGAGTTTTGCGAGAAACAACTACTCTGGGGCCTATATGCCTTGACCGGTATTGGATTATACTAGTATAACAGCAAGGATCGTTCGTCAGTTTAACCCACCAGACACAGACTGGTTTTAGACTTATTGGTTCTCATCAGTATGTCGTATGTGAGAGAAAGAAATATGTTATACACGGAGCGTAAATGGCTCCATCTATTGCGCTACTTCCCAATTATGCCATTCATATGGCCAGTGCTAGTAGGAAGCAATCTGCTAAAATTTGCCAGGTTCTTATTTGCACTAGCATCGTTAACTGGGCGAAAACAAAATGTTTTAAATTGGTCCTCATTAGTATGTCGTAGATAAGACAACCAACGAACGATCCAGCTGATTTACGATGGTGAGGAGTGTGTATCACGTCCGATTATATTCCTATGGTTCAAGAGATTTCGTGATAGCCGAGGCAGCGTGCACAACGACGAGACAATGGGGCGTCTCTGCACAAGCTAGACAAACAAAAACATTGAAGCTGTGCGCTCTGCGCTGAAGTCTGATCATCGATCAACCATCAGAATGTTGGCAGATCGTGTACAATCGAAAGTCACTCCTCAACGTAAGCTGTTTGTATCAGTTGATACATTTCCGTGTCCGTTTTACCAGCTTTAAAACAGAATTTGATTCCCGTACACTGTTCAATGTGCGTTTCCATGACAACTATCAAAATCTCGCTCCATGTAAAACGTTATAACTTTGTGGTAGTTTCACGTATACTGTCAAAATTTTGTTTGGTTGCTTAGAAGGTTACCCTGTTGACCGCACATAGATAGCATGAAGCACTTCGCCACAATGAAATCAGTCTTAAACCTTAATAGCCGGACTGTGTAGAAATTTATAAATCCCAACATTCGGGACTATAAAAAAGCCCATTCTTAAATGAATCAATTTTAAATTTATTTAAATTGAAAGATCGTCTTAATGTCAGCAACATAACTGCTAACTGCTTTTGACATTAGTTTTATAAAACTGGTATATTCCTAAAATCAAGGGTAAAATTTTGTGATTTTTTTTTTTAATTTACACCAGTGCACTACGGGCCAGGAAACTGAAAAAGTGTCCAAAATACTAAAAGTGCTCCAATTGCTATGAAATGTGGTACTCCAAGGTTTTTGGGGTCACTGATTTTGAATTCGTACTCAAAATTTAGAAATTCAAAATGACATCCAATATGGCGGACAAAAATGCTAAAGATGCTCCGATTTTGCTGAAATTTGGTATTGAAAAGTTTTTTGGGTCACTAATGTCAAATCCGTACTCAAAATTCAGAAATTCAATGGCGGATCCAATATAACGACTATAAAATTATAAAATGAGATTATGTAATTGAAATACCTGCATTTTGCCTACAATATCTGCAGTTTCCAGGACCTACCACAAGGAGGTTGCATTGTAATTTCAGACCCCTTAATTACTGTATCGGTAATTCGGGATGCCTTATTAGTCCTACTGCCTCTAAAGTATTTTTCAGAATTTTTTCGCTGTGTCGTTTTTTATTATAAATTAATAGATATTACTGTAAATTATTAGGAAAAAGAGAATCGGCATTTTCTGCTGTAAATCCAAATAAGTAATTGAAATATTTCTCATAATAGTGTCCTGAGGGTTTTTTATTCGTAATTAGCAACCTGAAAAACTCCCGAGTACTGATTTTCATGAAAAGTAAAAATTTATCTGAAGCATTGGTCCGTCATATTGGATCAGCCATTTTCAATTTTACAATTTTGACTTCTGATTTGTAATCAGCGATTTGAAAAAACTCGGGTACTGATTTTCATGAAAATTAAAAACTTATTTTGAACTATTGGTCTGCCATATTGGATCGACCATTTTGAATTTTACAATTCTGACTTCTGACTCGTAATCAGCGACCCTGGAAACATTTAGATGCTACATTAAAAAAAAGTTTCATTGATAAATAAAATGTATGGCTCAAAGAGTTAACCTCTTTCACGCGTGCTGTCACGGTTTATTATAAAATTCTTCGAATTATGTGAATATTCGCAAAAGTTCACCAGTTTTTCTTAAAGTACACACTCTAAGGATTCCAATGATACATCACTCCTTTTGATAAGTAGTGGAGTTTAGGGGAGTTCTGTTTCTAAAGTATGGTCAAAGCATCGAAATTCACTAATATATGAGTATACTGTTGTCATTTTCTCTGCTTTTCATTTTTGTACTTTGCGTCCTACTACAACGATTTATCGAAATGAAATGATGTATGAGATGCAATATCAGACTTTTAATTTGTTGAAATACAACAGTATCAATGAAATATTTGAAAAGTAAAATCGAAGATGATTTTAAAAGTTTTTAAGGAGTTACACCACTAGAATTTTCAAAAAATCGTTTTTTTTTTGCTTAAAAGGTAGTTTGAACCTTCTAGAATATGAAACAAAAAGTTTTTATACATAAATTTTTTTTTCTTTTTAATTTTTCGCTTTTCCTGAAGCATATCGGGCGTCTCTCATACGCGCTATGAACATACTCGCTCGAAAGGTACCGCGTATCTTCTTACCTATTGATTTATAACTTCTCTAATACACTCATAGATGTCGTTAGGGAGTATGCGTGTACAATTCAAGCCAAAATTTCAAACAGAAGTATGTTAGTGTAGCGTCAGTGCACGTTCATGTCTAAAACTCATTTTAAAAGTTTAAACGCGTTTTTCTCGAAACACACTTTTTCAAAACCATAACTCCAACAATTTTCAATATTTTCTTTTGAAATTTTAACCACATTTAAAACAACATTTTGAAGAGAAACATGTACGTATTTTTCGATAAGTTAATTTAAACAATTGTTATAAACATAAACAAATCACTGCCCTTTTTTTCGTCAAAAATTTAACGTTTTACTTCAAACACTTGCGAATTTTACAAAAAACTATATTTTTACAATTCCGTACGTGTTTCTCTAGCTATACTCATGTAGATTAACAGCAATTTTTTTTTGTTCCACCTTGAAATTTGTACTAGATCTAGTGCGTGCCGCGGAACGTCTCGACGGCAAAATGCTTCAGGAGAATGGCTCCAGTGCCGCCATTTTGAAATATCAAAAAAAAAAAAAATTCTGTATACGTAATACATGCCTAATAACATATTTAAACAGTTTTTTTTCTATTACTTTTCCTTCTATTAAAAAAAAATTGTCAAAAACACGCTTTTTTAGACTGTTACAGTGTTAAGTCATTGCCACATTGAGAGTAGCCGGTCAAATTCGATGAAACTTTAAAAATCACTAGTTTAGCTTATCTGCATAGTTAACGACAAGACATTTGTTTGAACTCATCCCCGCAGTCGCTTTTTGGCCACTTTTTCAGTTTTCTGGCCTATAGTACAGTGTGCGCAGTGATCGAAGCTTAATTTTTCCTTTCTGACTAAGATGCTTTATCCAATTATCAAGAAACTGATACCAATAAATTAAAAAAAAAATTAACACAGCTCTTGGTTAGACTACTAATTCAGGAAACATTGTGAAACACTTGATTTAATTCACTAAAGGTTAACCCTTAAGCGGTGGCTATTTAGCTAGAAAGATCAGTAGATATTGTGAAACCGACTGTAAAAAGGACCGAGGCTCTCTGCCAACAGTCATATGTACGGGTGGAGAGATATGAGCGATGAACATCCAATGTAGTTATATTTACCTACATTAAATATTGACAATGCAGCGAGTATAAACATGTCATATCATAGTAGAATATGCCTGTCGTTATAAATAAAGCATCTATTTGACTTAAATTTATTTTATATTTAGACGTAAAAATTATATATCTCAACCTTTTTTTTTTTGACAGACTAAACCAGTTTGGCTTATTTTTGCCAGTATAAATGCTCGTATAAAAAAATTCAAATTCTCTGAGGACATTAGGTGTTAATATTACTGTATGTACAATGTGTAACATTAGTAACAAGTCAAATATTTAAAATTTAATAGAAATAAAAACGGCAATATAAAACATTAGCTGGTTTTTGTAATATCTGCAACACTAAAATTTGGAAATCGAGGAAGAATTACACATTCCTGCAAATGGTTTAAAATAACTTAAAGACGATTAATTAAAACTGAAAATTGCTATTTACCTTTGTTGCAATAAATATTGTGCCATCTGTATTTGATTTGGCATGCCTGTTATAGTAATGATCCTATCGTTAGAACCTGGGAGAGGTTCGTCAATCGTGATATTAGCTCCAGAATCAAGACGGATTTTCCTTATTCTGCCTCCGCCTTTTCCAATAATAGCACCTGCGAGCTGAAAAGTCAAAAACTGCATTAATTAATGAACATTAAATCAAATGCTTCTCTATATGCTTGATAAAATATATTTACCACAAAATATATAAAAATAGTTACTTATTACTGAGTAAAATAAAAAAGTAATAGAAAAATATTCTGGAAAAATTCAGTTTCTTTCTTTTTATTAGTGTACCATCTTCTCTAATGATATATGATACAGTATTAAAAATACAATAAAATCTAGAATAAAGAATTTTATCTTGATGTAAAAATTATGTCATTATTTGTTCATTTTTTTCCAAATTCTTCATTCAAATATATATATATATATAAAAATAATAAAAAAAGATTTTGTATCTGTCAAAAAGTAAGAGTCAAACTGTTTTTCTTATTTTTTCACATGAACTCTTCATAGAAATAAATTAAAAAAATATGTTTTTTTTTTATTAATATTTAGACATAATTTTTATTTTAGTAATTATTATTAAATACTAGTTGATTACACTGTACTTTTTATGCGATATATGTTATCCGTAGTATTTTTGCCTCCTCATCTAGAATCGGGTGTCAGAATTGAGCTATCATATCACAGGAATTTCCTAACCTCAAAAAACAGGTCAAAAATAGCGAAAATAGATATAGCCGAAAAAAAGGTTAAAACATGATTGGGTACTCAGGTTATAAAGTAAACAAAAATATTACAAACTTCGATTCCGAAAACCCACATATACCAAATTTGACGCGAATGCGTTATTTTTTGAAAATTTGTTGGGCCATCTTAGATCCGCCATCTTGAATTTTGCAAATTTGACCTCGGATCCGTGATCAGCGTCCCCGAAAACCCCCGGACACCAAATTTGGCGCGTGTCTTGTATTTTTTGAAAATTCGTGATATCTGACCTTAATGGACCCATTTTTTTTTGAGGTTAGAAAAAGAACCATCAATTCTGACTGCGGATTCATTAACCATATAAGTAAACAATTGAATACAGAAAAATTTTTTTTTGTATTTTTCAAAGCATTTTTTCGTGAATTTTTGCTATTTTTGAACTGTTTTATGAGGTTAGGAAATTCCTGTGATCTGATAGCTCAGTTGTAGCCAACAGAGTAGCCTTTTCCCGCAATGTCCTTAGTTAGGAGTCTTGGCTGTAAAATTAGATATCTTTTGCACAGTTAGATTTTTAATATCGCAGAACTTGTAGGATTTTTTGTTAATTTTTGAATTTATTCATTTATTTCCCTTATTGGAAACAGCAGGAATACAAGATACACGGCCTTCATAAATTATTACAGGCCACGTGACCAGTAATTTTGTTTGGAACAGTAATTTTATTTCCTTCATGTTGGCAATCAAATTTTGATAAATTTAAAACAACCAGATCAAGATTACATTGTCACTGGTGTAATTCTTCACAATTTTATTCAACTAACCAGCGATTGCATTATCTTGAACGTAGATGTAATAGTTTGTCATTATTCATTGTAAACGATTTATTAATTCCAGCGACATTAACATTTAGGGATATTTAGTTGGCAGTACCAGCTGTCAATTGTTAGTTGCCTAAGCTCACAGTCACGTGACTTGTAATCATTATGAAACCACTGTATTTCTTTGAAAGATTACATTATTTACAAACTGCAATATTAAGGTACCTATGTTTTTATATTAATATTTAGACACACCATTTTCAATTTTCATGTTAGATAAATATTAATAACTAGCTGTTTACTGGTTAGTGGGGGTATAATTCAACGCTAGTTGGGACAGAGCAATTGTTTCCAGTAATACTATCAACTAATGACATTGTCTCCGAGGTGAGATATCTTCTGCATTTTTCGTATCAAAGAACACTGATTTACTTAATTTTTCAATAATTTTTGAGAATTTTTTTGTTTCTGACAGCGTAATACTTTTAAAATAAAGTAAAATCATGTAACCTATCATTAGAGTCGGAATGTTAAGGATTAAGCATTGTGTAATCTGCTTGAATTAATTCAAATTTGCAACACAAAAAAAAACGTTACACATAAATTAAGGAAGACTGAAAAATAAAAGAAAAATACTAACTTCTTTTGGAATTGTGACTTGTGTAGTTGTTTTTCCGCCAGAGCTGGCATTACCGGGACTATTTTGATTCCCCAGACCGAGCGAATTTGAAGGTGGGGGTGAACTTATGGTATTTGTCATCATGTTTGGTGGAGGGGAACTGAACTGGTTGGAATTGTTGGAGTTTGCCCACCCGTTACGTTCAAATGGAGGATTACCACCATTTATCGGTCTAGGATTATTTCCGCTAAAACCGCTCATATTGTTGCGGTTATTTTGCATCAGGTTACCACCCATCGGCGGTCTGTTACCAAAATTGCTGAAATGAAAATTCAAAATGTAACCGTAATCAAACAACGATAACATTCTAACTATTTCAACATTTTTACCATCCTATCTAGGGAAAAAAAGCTTTTTTTTTTTTAATAAAATACCTCATACATTTGTCATTTTTTTAAAACCGCAATTTTATCTGATTATAGCAACATACAAGGTGTTAATGAACTAATTCGACAAATTAATTGACAATTCTTTAAGTGAATTTAAACCAGAAAAGTTATATAAACATTGGACCACAAATCGATAGTTTTCGAAATAGAGGGTTTTGAAATTAAAAAAGTTCACCTTTTCTAAAATATCTCTGAAGACATTTTGATGCGGTTCATTAAACATAATTTATCATCATCTAATTATTCAAAAATGGTTCGTGTTCTGACATCTTTCTTGGAAACACCACAAGAAGTTACAATCAGTAGTGATGGACTTTCAAATATCCAGTGGTAATGAATTTTGGGTTTTCAGTGAGGTCAACTTCAGGTATTTCTGCCATTGATAAATGTATTTATGTCTGAAGTCACTGGATTCATTAGCCTACGTTTCATCATTCTGGATCAAACATCTTCAGAGATATTTTATAAATGATTTTTTTATTTCCCCCAGCATAATGGAGCATCCATTATTGTTTTTTTTATTACTTTAAGAAGTTCAGAAGAATCTCTAAGGATTGAAAAATAATTCTAAGTGGTTTTTATTACTTTTTTTTCTAGAAAAGTAAAAAGATAAGGATGGTAGAATGGCAATGTAAATATCCCTACGCCAATTTCAACACTTTTTCTCTTACTCATGTTCCCTAAAGTAATAAACAAAAAGAGCAAGATATACGTGATTTTCAAAAAAAAAACATGGAGAACAATGAAAACCGCATCTCAATAACTTGATTCGTTTAAGAGGTACAGAGTGTTATAATTTTTGGTGAGGAGTAACTTTATATTTGCTAAAATGTTTTTTCTAACAAGCTTTTTATTTACATTTTCTTAAATTAAATAACTTAGGTGACATTTTTCAACTGTCATTTCTTTAGTTGCAATGTAAACTTGTGTTTTTTTAACATTGAAATTCAATTTTCCCTGTTTATTACCCAGAAATGCGAGATGTTTCCTAAAAGTGTCAAAATTGGTTCACCCTATACATTTGATTTAGAACTCACCCTCCTCCCATGTTAAACGGTCCTCCATTGTTACCTCCTCTTTGTCCAACGTTTCCACCTCCGCGTCCTCCACCAAATCGGCCACCATTGACTGGGCTGTCACGCATTCCATTTCTAGGAGGAGCTCCTTGTCTCGGTCCGTCCTGGTTCTGTCGACGATTATTATTTCCTGCCCCTTGCGTTCCCCATCCACCGTATTCCTCGGCATAAAAATCTTCATAATTGTGGGGATCATAAGGGTTAACTACCCCCTTAATGGGGCTCTGGAAATAATGTGAAGTTAATTAAATAATAAAAGAAAAACAGACAAATTATAAAGTTATAGGTATATGTAGGCTTAGTTTGAACATATGCATTTTTTAATTTTCTTAATAACCCAATGTTACAGTCCTTAATTATAATAAGAATTTGGTTGTCAGAAGAGAGATTCATTTATATTTATATTTCTTTAATACTTTATTCTATATAGGGTGTTCTAGTTTAGACGAATCAAACTCTAATTGCAGGTAATAGCAAAAAAAAATATTGAAATTTTTCTTAGTAAATGGAAACGATCCATATACAGGATTTCCATAAACAGTAGGGCCATAATGATACGTTTTTAAAATCATATTTCTTACTAATATCTTTCTAAAGCATAAGCAGATTTAAACTGACTCACTATAGTGTTGTTACATATGCATTTGTATGATTTGGTGCTGTTCTAGTATTTTTTTTACAATAAAACGGTGTAGATATGGCGAAGGTCCTTTCCTCACCTCAACTTTTTTTCTTATTTACGGCTTTTGGAACATTGTTATTTTTTTAAGTTCCTATCAAACCCAAAATGCAAATGGCATTGTTTCTCGTATTTTTAGTTTCTAAAAATTGAAAGACAACTGCCCATATCGACTTTTATTAAAAGATATGCAATACATTTTTAAAATCACATTTCTTGCTAATATCTTTCTAAAGCATAATCATATTTAAACCAGATTCACTATAGTGTTGTTACATAGGCAATTGTATGATTTGGTGCTGTTCTAGTATTTTTTTTTACAATACAACGGTGTAGATATGGAGAAGATCCTTTCTTTGCCTCAAATTTTTTGCCTATTTACGGTTTTTGGAACACTGTTATTTTTTTAAGTTCCTACCAAACCCAAAAGACAAATGGCATTGTTTCTCGTATTTTTAGTTTATAAAAATTGAGGGACAACTGCCCATATTGACTTTTATTAAAATCTATGCAATCCATACTTTTTTGTCATTGTAATGATGCAACTTTATCTGTCACTGTTATGTTCTCCTAGAAGGTCTACGTTCTAGATTTCAAAACAATATACCCTTTTTACATATCATTAAAATTTAAATTAGGGTTTCAATTACGTTGGAATAAAAAAAAACAGTCACTTTAAATTCGCTTATAAATAAAACAAGGTATCAGAAAAAATATAACTCTTAAGAAACACATTAATGATTTTTTTAGTATTAATTCTGGTTAAAGTTTGAATCACACCAAATTGGAACAGCCTGTATAAGTATTAATAAACATATGCTTGTTTAAAATTATAGAGTTCTATGTTATAAAAACAATTTTCCAAAAGAAAGACATTTAAAGGTAATGCAACTGGTGTTGCTGCTTTTGGTGTTTTCTGTAGCAGGGTTTTCATTATTTCTGTAAAGTTAATTTGAGCATAAGAAGTTTTAAAGTTTACAATGTGAAGTGTTGATTTAGAGACCCGAAGCAAATCCAAAACAGGTATATGCCTGCTGGTTCGACTGACGAACAATTCTAGTTTTTTATTAGACATTGCAGATATAATTCAATGCTGGCCAGAATAGTTGTTTCCTGCAATGTCATCAGCTAAAACTTAAGTTGATCTAGTTGATCATTAGATCGTGCTTTTGTAGTACCCATGATAATATAAGTCGCTCTTTGCCAGTATGGACATATAAAGTCATCAGTCACATTGAGTAGCAGTGACCAAATTACATGTTGTTGCTTTTTGAAAGAATTTAGTCCTTATGTATATCATTATCATCGTTGGCATAAAAATTATTTGACTCATTCATCGCTTTTCATTTAACTGTGTCTTTTTTATTTTAAGCCAAATATCTAAACAACATCATAAACAATGTAATAACGCCAAAAGTTCTATGTGAATCATAGAACTTTGTATTTTATAAGGTTGGAAACACTTCTGTAAATTAAGTTCAATGTGACACACAGAACATTGTTTTAATGGAAATTACAAAATCATGCAAAATTGTAAGTTGTTTTCGCGTATATTATAGTGGGAGAGTTACATAGAGTATGAGTATATTATAAGAGGCCAGAACAACATAAAGAATCTTGGATATGTAAATCTCAATATTTGGAAAATTGTAACATAAAACCCTATGACTTTAAACTAAAGATATTATAATGCAAATGTATACATTACAAATATGATTATATTTTTACCTGTTTAATGAGGGTCAAAACTTCTCTGATAGTGTCAACACATTTTGATGGTTCCCCTACAATTTGTATAACACGATCAGTGCTCTGAGGGGCTAGGTTTGAAAATATCTTGATTTTGGCACCAGTTTTCTGAAAAATAAAAATTAAATTTAAAAATATTATTACTAAATCCTGTTTAATAATTTGTAAAAACAAGTGATACACTGCACAGCAGCAGCAAATGGAGAAGTACACAATAATTGTCTATGACTAAAGGTGTGTCCGATTATAATGTAAAAAATAATGAATTACAAAATAATTATCTAGAACTTTTCTTAAATCTGTTGCCAATCGGCAATGCCACTTTTTAGTTCTTTGTTGCCTGGCGACAAGTGTTTGAAAAACTGTCAAATAATTTGCAATAATATATTGCGATATTATGGAAAATACATTTTTTTCAAAATAACATTATTCATATTAGTGCTCAACACTTGCGTACTTGATTAGGCACCATTCATATTATAACCGGAGATATAAAAGGGCAAACAAGTCGGATTTTGGGTCAGATATCTTTCAAGAAGACTAAACTCCATGAATTTATGTGCAAGGCACCTTTAGGCTTATTTCATTACACTAAAAATTTGATGAGTAAAAAATAAACATCTTCTCTAAACTGTGAAACATTATCGTTAATTTTAACGTGGGAAGATTTCTAGGGCGAGCATTATCCTCGTCTCCTCCTGGCTACGCCCCTGTACAAGATTATTATTTTTTTTTGAATGAAGGGCTAGTCATTAATTAAAACAATAATATAGAAATGTTGATGTTTTTTAACAATTTTTCTTTGCAAATTATTAAGCAATTTAAGGATTCATAAAACTATGGTGCGCTTTTTACTTTGCTTAACATTGTTAAAATGGAGCTAATTTAATAAAACAATGTTAATTATTACCGGCACATTGATTTTTTTTTAATATTAAATGAACTGCAGTACCATGGTTCAACAAAATGTGATATTTGTCCAATCAATGACCATTTCACGATCTGCTGCTATGTCCGAGATTTATTCATTACACAGCAAACGTTGGCAATAATTTATAGCGAGGTGGTTTTATAACGTGCAGTTTTACACTTCACTTGTTCAATTTCATAGCATACATCCCTTTTAATCGATAATTCACAGTTAAATGGACACTACAATATACACATATCGCAGAAGCAATGTTAAAAGAAATGACAATACAGGGCGATTCACTGATAATGGTACACATCTTAAGAGATTACTGATCACAAATGAAGACAATTGAACCACAGACAATATAGCTTGGCGATAGCTATTTTGTCTGCGATTGAACTGAATATTGTTCCTTTTCTTTATACAGGGTGTGGAAGTCAAAAGTCACTAGTCACTAGTTACTCTGTTGTATCGGTATAAAAATGTCCAACTTTTTTCCTTTCAAAAAAATTGAATTTGATTGCTGACGTCATAGTTATTTAAAAGTTTTACATTTATAAAATGAAGTCGCGGTTATCCAGTACCTTTATAATTCACAAAAGCGGGCATTTCCAGTAATTAATTAATATGTAAAGAACCTTTTCCTTTTCTTATATTTACAAATGTTTGATAAATTTTTCTTGATTTTAACTGGCTTTTAAGTTTTGCAAATATAGTTTATTAAATTAGATACTTTAATGAATTGTAAAAGTGTATATTCCCGTAATTATCAAATGATCCTTTGTTATTGAAGCTTCACAATAAAGTTTAGAGTTACAATGTATAGAAGTTCTATGGGACACAAACGAATTTCATTCGAGATATCCAGATACATACAACCGACAATGAAATTGTATCGCAAAATACGAACTACCTCTACCGTTTTAACTAAAAAGGATTTTGAATTAAAATGGAGCACAGATAATAGAATCTCATTGCTCACTGTTTCAACGAGATATTTCAAAAACTGTTGCGGCTCTGTAAATTTAAAAAGTTTGCCTTTTATTTGTTCTGCAAATAAAAGAAACATGACGTGCATTATTCTGTAGTCTGCAATGATAGAAGTTAGCAGCCCTAACATTTTTAAATGTTATCACGGAGTCTTTCATTCGGCTTGAAAGAACTGCGGAAGTTTTAATTAAAAACAATGTTTGATTTCGATTGTTATTGGCATTCAAGACATATTTGAATCTTTGATGTAGAAATAATAATTAATAGCATCCAGATTTGAAATATTATGTATACGCAGGATAACAGCGACTAAAGACGTATATGTTGTGTCTCTTGCAAGTGAATTTATCCAAGAATTTCTCAATAAATATCTCTCAACCGAACTCTTCTTTTTTTTCCGACCAAACACTTGCGGAAATTTTTTGCGGGTCACAAAATTGAAGAGTTCATATAACGGCAGGATTTCTAAGAACCCTAAATCCTGACCGTAAAAATTAAAGCCAGATTGCATCAATGACTAGTTTTCTGTAAATCGTGATATCAGCATTCCTTGACAGATATCGTTAAATTCAAGAGTTGCGTTTTACAATGAAACGACCTTTCAAACACATCCTATTAATAAAGCCCGTCATATCGATTTCCATTCATCAAATATTATTTTGATTTAGACGTTGCTAGGCCGATTAAAGTCGATTCGCGACTAATAATAGTATATCGCGAATCGATAGCTATTTTGACGATCGTGGGAAATAGGACAAAGAAGTCGATATGCCTTGAACTGACACTGTTGAGGAGGCCAGCAAGAAGACGTCAATAAACTGTCATGTTAAGGAGGCATTGGATTTTTTGCTTTTCCAATTTCAGAGAAGTCTTTATTTATATCTTCTATATAAATTTAACAACGGGACTTGAAAAAAATTGTTAATATTGTTAAATTACCACGTATAGTTAGCAATCTATACAGGGATGGTCAATAGTACGGAATAAAATTCATATCTTTTGAATGAGTTATTTTTATTTTAAAACGCCCAAACACGTTAACTGATTTTGATTTTTCCCCATCTTTCGGTTATATAATAATTAATTTTTCTTCAACCCCCTAACCCCTAGCTACCCCTACTTTTTTTTTCAAATGGAAACATAAGGCATGAGGGGGCTCGTTGAAAAGCTTATAGAAAACCGAATCCAGCCATACCAAATAAACAAGTTTTATTTTTTCAATAGCAAGGTTTTTAGGGTTGTATAAAATACCTACTTAACTGTACCTATCGCTGCTAACGCAAACAAGATATATTTTTTATGTTGCGTTTTTTTGGCACCTCTTACTTGCCAGGCTTTCTGGTTAATTTTTCACTTTAGTTTGGAGTTCGAAACGTTACTATTGTGTCAAAATCAATTTATTTACTGAATTGCAATGGTATTGTCGGAAAGGCAACGCATCGAAATCTTGATATTGCTTGGATGTGGAGACAAAATAAGAAGTCAGGCTGAAGTGCGCGATTTATTTAATGCGAAATATCCCGAAAACCAAATCTCGCAAGGGACAGTTAGTAAAATATTTCACAAATTTGAGGAACACGGTACAGTACAGACTTTGCCCAAAACTGGACGGGCACGTGCTTTGAATGAAGAAAAGAAATTAGACATTGCATTAGAACTTGTTGAAAATCCTCATACTTCAACTGTTTCATTGGCCCGCAATCACGATGCTTCTCGAACTGCAATTCGAATGTTTCTGAAACAAGAGAAATACCACCCCTATAAGGTATGTCTTGTCCAAGAGCTTTTGGAAGACGATTATGATAGGCGATTACAATTTTGTGAGGAAATGATGAGACGGTGTGACGACAATAATGGTTTTCAACGAGACGTACTTTTTTCGGATGAAGCTACGTTTTATTTAAATGGAGTGGTTAACAGGCACAACTATCGCTTTTGGTCCCAGGAAAATCCACACTGGACATGCGAATCGCATACGCAGCATCCACAAAAAGTTAATGTATGGGCAGGTATCATCAACAACAGAATCTTGGGCCCATTCTTTTTTGAAGAAAATCTTACTGCCGCACGCTACCTGGATTTCCTAACATTTGACCTGATACCTGCTCTAGCTGTGATTTTCCCTCATGAAATTGATCCAGATATACCGAATGAAAGAATTTGGTTCCAACAAGATGGCGCTCCCCCACATTTTGGTATTGATGTTCGAAGATACTTAGATGAAATGTTTCCAAATCGCTGGATTGGTAGACGGGGTACAGTTGAATGGCCGCCAAGATCCCCCGACTTAACACCCCTGGATTATTTTCTTTGGGGATATTTGAAAGAAAGAGTCTACCAGGACAGACCGGATAATATTGAGAATTTAAAGAACAAGATTAGGGCGGAGATGCATAATTTACCAGCTGAAGTCATTCAGAATGCTGTGGACAGCTTTTACTATCGTCTTGGAGAATGCCAAATAGTGAATGGAGGACATTTTCAGCATTTGCGACATTGAGTTTATTTTTGTAAATTATCTAGTTGTTTCAATTTCTAAATGAAAAAAAACTTGTTATTGAAAAAATAAAACTTGTTTATTTGGTATGGCTGGATTCGGTTTTCTATAAGCTTTTCAACGAGCCCCCTCATGCCTTATGTTTCCATTTGAAAAAAAAGTAGGGGTAGCTGGGGGTTAGGGGGTTGAAGAAAAATTAATTATTATATAACCGAAAGATGGGAAAAAATCAAAATCAGTTAACGTGTTTCGGCGTTTTAAAAAAAATTAACTCATTCAAAAGATATGAATTTTATTCAGTACTTTTGGCCATCCCTGTAGTATTTAACAATTTTACAAGATAATTTATGAAACTTCTTTTAAGCTCTCTAAAACAAGCAGAAATACAATATATTTCAATTGGATTTTATATTATGAGAATTAAGTTCACGACTGTGATTTTTTAGACAGGTGATTGTCATAAATCATATTAAGGATTTTTGTTTAGAAATCTGATAACGTAGTTTAATTCAGCACCCAACTTCCCACTATTGAATTATAGCTTTCCGTTTTTTTTAATGAAATTTGAAATTGCACTATAAGATGTCTGTGAAAGAGTAACAGTGACTTTTAAAACCTTTCCCAATTTATGTTGCAATTTTTAAGTACTTTTAATATAGCAATCTTGTAACGAAAACAAAATTTACACTTTTAAAAAATTTAAGTTTCATAAAAAAATAATTAATTAATTAATCTTCAGGTTTCCCACAGATGCATTAAGATATAGTGTAAAAAATAACCTTAAAATTGTGGCACTCATTAAAACCTGATAGGGGTGTTTTGGATCAAATCTGAACACCCTGTATATGCATGAGTTGCACATTTTCCATTTGCTTTAAACTTGTAGATCTGACACAAATTTTTCATCACCCATTCCAGTAAAGGTTTAGTTAATGAAAATATAATTTTTAATATTTCAATGTTAGTAGAATTAGTATATTCTAATTCATATCTACAAAGAGATATCTGACATTTATTTCGACAAAGTAATTTATATCAAACGAAGTTATTTAACAGAAATATCAAATTCGTAACCGGTTTTAAACAAACCAGATTTACACTTGAGTAGTTTAAACATTATATACTGAATCCAGAAATAGGAATACCTACCTATAATTATTTAATTTCTTTATTTCATTATTCAAATATTTGAAACAACGAAACAAAACTAACGAAAAGATTAAAGTAGGTACATTCCACAATATTTAATAATGCTATTGATTTTATCCTGCACATATTAATAATAGATCTGTGGATAAAGATTAAATTCTAAATTAAAATCTTATTCAAAAATACATCTACTATGAATTATTATCAAATTTCAATGCCGAGTGTCTGGGATTCCTATATTGACGTTCTCTAAAGTATGTAGAGACTACAGTGTCTAGAGAGATTAAATGTCACAACATATATGCTATATATGTCGGTAGATATCGACACTGCTCTAAATCTGCGACATTTGATCTCTAGATCTCATTCTAGACACTAAGGTGTCGACGTGTACCTGTATCTAATTGGTATAGACATTTTAGTTTATTCATATACCCAACTGTCATAATATTGCATTATAGTATCGATATTTCCATAATCACAGACTGATTATATCACTGAAATAGTTATATTGCACTATGATGTAGGTGCTCAACAAACTGAGTCCTTCCTTGAGCCATTTGCTCAAAAATAAATAAATATATATACAAAATTGAAAAAATGTATATATTGACCAACATTTTAGATCATTTTCTGTAAAATAAATAAATTAAAAAAAAAGTTATGGTAAAACATTGAAAATTAAATTAAACATTACTGAAATAATTCTTAATAACTTCTTGAAAATCAAGCTGTTTAGTATTCTTCGCGTTAAAGGCACTTAAAAAGTTACCCTTGAGTGGAATCGGAATTTAATCTTCAATTTAAAATTATGTTCCCTATAGCTATTTCCAATGCCCGACTGATAAACAATATTTTCAGAAAGCAGGAACAATTTTCTAAAATAAAACTGCTGCTAATTGTGAAAGGAAATAAAAAATGGAGTGGCATGATCAAATAATCCATAGACGTAACAAAAATTTTTTAATACACATTTTCTTATACAAAAAAACGAGTCTAGCATAAATTAAAGCTGCTTCAGGAATAAAACAAAATCTAAAGTCGTTTAAGCTTAAGATCTCGTTATCGCCGAAAAGGGAATTTGTTCATTATTAATTATTTTCGGATGTCAGATCATTCATTAATTTTATACACAGTGTTTTAGTAAAATTTATAAATTCAATGAATTTGAATAGTATACATCTACAAGTAGGTGTTCATTTCATGGTAGAATTTTCCTTTAAAGGCAAATTAACACATTTAACAACACAACAAAGAACACAACATGTACAACACAACAAATCTACATTACACACACACACACAGAGAACTACATATAGAGCACCTCGTTAACGTTTTAGATATAGCCACCTAACCTTCTGAAAACAATGGCAACATTTCCACGCTAACTGCCACGGAACATGTAATTAAAACGTCACAAAGAACTACAAATCCGGATAGCTGGAGCAGTTCAGCTAATTAAAGACAATAATAAATGAGCGATTCTGCTCCAGTATGATCTCGGCACCGGAACGAGTGCATACTGCGGGATAGAGACAAAGGCAGAGACTGAATAGAGCCGGGAGCGGACCAAACCACGAACAGAGCCTCGCACCGAATGAGGAGACGGGAATAGGCTATGTCAAGAGAGCCAGCAAGGCTGGACGTTGTTGCCATATCTGGGAGATTTAGGCGTTTAGCGAAAACGGATTTTTTTGACAATTTACAGTAAATCGATATGCCAAATAGCAACAGGGTATCTATATAAGATCAAAAAAATCTTATAAAGTAGTCAGTATACCCAAACAGCTTAATAATTTTCTAATGTTGTACTAAAAATTTACACCATCTGTAAACATGTTATAGCCTTCCTCTATATTTTTAAAAAATGTAAGGAATGATCAGGTCACAAATACAATTTCACAAAATATTTATTAACAAAACTGAATTATACCAAAGTTTCCATCAAGCCGAAATCTTCGTAGAAATTCAATTAAATGAAAAAGTTACATTAAATTCAAGGTACAGAGAGAAGGAAGGTTTCAAAATATAATTGTGTGTAACTTTCTGTTACTGAAATAAATATATAAACACATAACGCCTTGCACCAAAATGATCAAAACTTGCCTAACCAACAATATGTCACATTAAGAAAAGTTCATTA
This sequence comes from Anoplophora glabripennis, assembly GCF_000390285.2. Classification (NCBI taxonomy): domain Eukaryota; kingdom Metazoa; phylum Arthropoda; class Insecta; order Coleoptera; family Cerambycidae; genus Anoplophora; species Anoplophora glabripennis. The sequence continues at coordinate 347,395 of NW_019417026.1, read as the reverse complement.
TTTCTCTATAAACATGCTAATGCACTGCAAATTAACTTGCCTAATAGAATTTAATAAAAACATATTAAATTTGTTATTAATACAAAAAATTTTTAGGTATGTACTTAATATCGTATTTGTGACACTTGTTTTGAAACGACTTATCTAACCAGAAGTATATCACATTAAGAAAAGTTACGATTTCCCTATAAACATGCTAATACAATGCATATTAACTTGCCTAATAGAATTTAATAAAAATACACTAAATTTGTTATTAATACAAAAAATATTTAAGTATGTACTTAATATCGTATTTGTGACACTTGTTTTGAAACGATTTCATTGTAAATACATTTTTGCACATAGCAACTTAATATTAAATTAAATTAGAACCTTTTCTGAAATAATAACGCAGAGTTACGCCAATGACCTTTGTGTATTCAAATGTTTGTTGTTCCCTGTCATTAACAAAACGGCCAATTTACCTAATTTCATGTAATCGAGTTAATTATCTTATTAGTATTCTAATGACTTTCTGTAGTCGTTATAACATAGCACACTTTCTCGAGTTGATCACGTTAATTTTGACTATTACATAATGTTTTAGCACGTTTTCGTAAAATAAGAGTGTCTTGTCATGAAAGAGTGTATTCTTCAAAGAGATTTTTAAACGTTTATCAGTTAAACTATTTGTGGCGTAGTAAATAATGACAACTGTATGTCACGACATAATACCTTGCTATTATCAAGTATGACGTATGATGACGAACAAAATTCTAACTGGCATAAGCGTTCTAAGAATGTCGTTTTCGTCTATAAATCAACTGATATTTATTTGAATGCAGTGAAATGTAAGCAGTGAATTTAGGTGGAGGCAGTACCTATTTATTTTCTATATTTTTGGTGCAAAAATAACATTTCTAATACAAAGCAGCAACTTCAATTTTTTTTTTTATTTACTTAACTACGTACACAAAAAAAACATGAAGGTAAAAAAGTAAAAATAGAAACAAATGAAAATAAAAATTCAATATTTTTGAAACTTGTATGAATAAATAAATTAAATAAGAGACCTTTTAACTATTTTATTTTCAACATAAGAGTAGAGAATCATAGAGGAGAAAAACTATCACAATTTTATTATTGGTAGTTCTGACATAAAATTTAAAAAATGTTTGGTTTTTGTTACAGAAGATATTGTTGGGCATCGATATGCTCTGTACAATTTTCGAGTAAAATCGATCTTAGAATTATTTTCATGTATTAGTCTTCTCTAAAGTTTCAAATTCCACATTGTTCTACAAAACACAACTCCAATTATTGAGACTATAGTTGAAAATCTTTCGCAATCTCTTACAAGATCAATGGAAGTTCTCATGAAGTAGAAGACCGAAACGATCTTTGTGACTATTTGGAAGAGGAAGAAGCCGCTATTTATATTGCATGCGTATTTATCTTTTTTACATTATTTCTGTCCAATAAAAGTTTTTGAATGTTTGAAGAAAGCTCCCACAGCTGCAAAACAAAACGCAACAAACTTTAGTCCTCAGAGTAGTTGATTCCTACAGTAATATTAGTCATTAATTAATAGCTTGTCTGTAAAGTCACTATTTAGCATAACTAGACGTTTTGGTGTAAAAGAACTTAAATATAACTTTATCAGATCAAAATTTTTGGATTTGATTTGGATTAGCTTTAAAGTAAAACAAAATTGCAACAGCTGATACTAAAAATGTACAACAACAAACCTTTAAATTGTTAGACCACAAATTTTGACATCAAGTGTTTCAGCAGTGAATTAAATATGAAATTTTCTGTCTTACAGCGTCTCATGGAATATTCTGTTCCCTGTAAAGTGTGTGTCAATGGATTTATTGCGTTTTCAAGAGCGCTCATCACGTGCCTTCCAAGTTTTTAGTGAAAAAGGCACGAAACCCCTTTACACGCGGTAAGGGCGGCAACGCCGCGAAAAAAGGGAGCCGAGCACCCGCAGCTGGTATTGATTGGGGGTTGTCGGACGGCGGCGCGCCTGCCTGACTCCACACGCGATCCCGATAGACAGGCCGCACGCCTCTCACCTGCTCGCTCCACCTGTCACCCGTACACGCGGGACGCGGTGGCCGGAGACCCACGGTTGTGCCGCGTGAACCCGCCAGCCAACTCCACTGGTCGGATGCCTTTTCCGACTCTAATTTAGAAAATGATATCAGCAGATGGATTAGACATTTGTCCGTATCAACCCACGGTTTTGCAGATGAATTTCGAGATATCGCAATACGGGATACAACTAAAATACAGACAGTCACTTGTGGATTAGAAATAGCTTAATGATAAAAATTAGCAAAAAATATCACTTTGAAGTTTTGAATGACTAAAAATTCTAATAAACTTCAATAAGGTTGGTGTTAAGTTGTCCTGGCATTTGGCCCCAGGTTGGGTGTCGCGCCACGGATCTACCTCCTTTTGACCCTTGTAAGGTAGATATATTTAGAGGCTATCAATAGTATCAATTGAGTCTTGTTGCAAAGTCGACGTTTGTTCACAGCCCTTGCTGGGTCCCCAGAGGCCCTGGAGCGACGTCCGCCTTAAGTTTGGACAATTGGCCTTTCCGAATTTCATCCATCTTTGGATTATCGCCCACTGAAATTGATGGTCGACTCGTATCTTGACGTGGTACTTTTTATCACGTGGTTCTCCAGTTCGAATTTCGTAATATTCGAACATGTTTCCAGTTTCCGGAATTCGAAACAGAAGTGATTTTTTTTTCGTTTCGGAGCGTGTCGTCGGCGGCTGCTCTGCCTATAACATCGATCTCTGGCGGTGTCGTTTGTACAAAAAAGTTTCGAATTTTTCATAATTTTACATTCTTAAGGCAGTAATATTGTAGATACCTTTTTGCTTGTTTTTTGATATTATATTCTTTATTTATTCTTTACAATTAATTTTAAAATGTATCATGTATTGTCTTATTGATTATTGTTTCATAATATATGTGATTATTGTTCACGTGTAGGGTTTGCGTTACAGCATTCCAGCAATTTCCCGCATGTCAATGAGACCTGCGGAATTCCCGCATTTGTGCGGTAATTCCCGCGCGGGAAATTTTTGAATAGAAGACGTCCGTTTAACGACATAGCGCATGGCGCGAGCGAGCGCCCCGTTTGGTTTGCGTGCGCATCCCGTTCCCCTGTGACAGCATCGAACAATTATCGATCTTTGCATCATTCAAACAAATTCCTTGATTCGTTTGTTTATTTTCCAGAAAAAAAGTGTTTACAATGTGAAATTTTATATGTAACTAATAGCTTTGTCTTCTTGTATGTTACTTTAATTATACTATACTGCCCTACTTCGGAAAAAGACCGTATATGCAGTTTTGTGACAAATTGAGATAATTACATTTTCGAAATCTATATCGCATTATATATTACCCATCTATAAATATCAAAAATATCGTTTTTGTTTCTTTAAATTTAAAAATTTGTACATTTTAAATTTCTAATATTGTGTCACTTAGCAGACTTATT